>NC_056575.1:23554364-23825228 GCF_018340385.1 Cyprinus carpio
TTTTCTTAACTGCAGTGAGCAAAATTTGGAAGAATACCATTGTACCCCTATTAATAGAGTGATTTTGTATTGTAGCTGCATTAGGACTGTTTGTATGTTTTGTTTATCTTTTTTCAGATAAAAGAAGATGATAAAATTGCGAGTCCATGATTGGTGCCTTTAGATCCATTAGTACTCTTAAGCACCGGGACATGCTGGTACAGTCAGCTGTGGAGTATTAATATGTTGATGGGAGATGCAGGGTTGCACTGCAACAGTACGTAGTATCACAAATGTTCTTGTTTATTGAAATTATTTTTAGACCTTGTTCTTTGTAGATTCTGTAGATGTTTTTTACAGGTTTGTTGATGGTTTTAACACCCTTGGACTTCTTCAAGAAATGCAGATACACACAGATCTGTTTCATACCGTGTTTGTTGAAGACAAAAAACCACTGAGATCATCAGACCTGACATCACTTTTTGAAGTAAACCTGTCAGATCAAGACACCTATAAGAGAGAACTAGAGACAAGGACTTTGTGCTACTGGAGAGACTGGATCATTGATGTTAAAGGCATTTACAAATCTTTTTTATTTTAAATTTTTTTTTCTTATAAAGTTTTATTTATAGCTGATGTAATCACAATTTATATATGATTAAAAGTGCAATATTACTTTAATAAAGTGGTTCTTCCAACAGGTTAATGTAAATGACATTTCACACCAATACTGATAGATATGCTTACCTCCCTGTTCCAAAAGAAGAGAGCAGCTAGAGATGTCATTGTTCGTCTTAAATAACAGTATTAATACTAAATTAGATTTTAGACACTACTGCAAATTTTGTATTTGTGCTGTCAACACCGAACCATAGCATTTTTCAAAACATCACACAGTAGCATAGTTTCCCTCCTCAATCGAATTTCTCCATAAGCACCAAAGAAAATATTCCCAGAGGCAACACTTACAACACTGTATTAAAATTGCCTATCCATTATAATTATGAGTCGTTCAAAATACACATATGCAATGTGTATTTTGACTGGTAAGAACTTGACTGGTTAAATGGTTAAAGTGCATTGTCACTGAATAAAACAACTGAACGACTTTAACATTTTATGTTGTAAAAAACAACCATAGTATTTTCATTCTAGCAGTTCATGGCTTTGTCATACCATTGAATTGTGATCAAAATCACAATTCGGTGGCATTACAAAGCTATGAACTGCCAGAATTTTATATATTATTACTCAGTTGTGTTTGGCTGAAGAAGTAAGTCATGTACACCTAGGATGGAATGGGGGTGAGTAAATTATGTGGTAAATTTCATTTGGGTGGAGTTTAAATACTCTTGTATGAAAAATGTTTAAATGTTGTATGAAAATACTGTTTTTTTTTTTTTTTTTTTGAAAACATAAAATGTTAAAGCTGTCAGCTGTTTTATTGTTCAGTTACAATGCACTTTAACCATTTAACCAGTCAAGTTCTTACTACATGATGTTCATTGCTAAAAGCAGTAGCTAAAATAAAAACTTATGTAAACACGTTTATTAACTGATGGATAACTGTTTATCTTGTTCATCTTGCCACTAATTTTAACAGTGGCTATACTGACATTGTTCCAACTGTTAATGAGTTTAAATTGTTTACAGTGTTAACACATAAATTAAATGAAAGGCTTTTTCAGATGTAAATGTGTCTGTGGTTCCTGATCAACAATACAACATGTCTGTCTGATATGCACATATACAATATCTATGCCTAAAGTACTTTAAACCTTTACAGGAGATTACTGTGATTCACCAAGCATTTGTTTTATTGCAAGAACAGTGTCCATGTAGACAGATAATGCATCTGAGAAAGGTATTTGGCAGAAATGCATCTGATCTGGATTTGCTAGAGTTGGCACGATCAAGCCACGAGGCAGATCCAACTCAGGAACATGAACACCTTCTGCTTGTTGCCCTTATAATTCCCCCACTACAACAACAACAACAACAAACAACAACATCAACAATAATAAAAAATCAATAAGAACAAATAAAAAAAAATAAATAAAAATAAAAAAATAACTGATCAGTACTTAAGTTTCAATGTTTAACCTTAGATTTTCCATTGTATCAGACAATTTATCAGTGAGGAAATCAATTAAATAAATGGGCCATGCTTCCATAAAAGCAAAGTAAATAACTAAACCACTGCTAATTAACCTGATTGGAGTTTTCCTTCTCATGATTTGACCAAAGCTGCAGAGGAGTTCTGCTGCCTGCAGATCTTAGACTGTGACTATTCCAGGCACTCTGAAATTCTTGCAGATGCCTCTGAAGTTGTGGCATGTAAGACCAGTGCAAGGCAAACAAGTCCACATCCTGGTCTGCATTAAGCCATCCTTCATCGTCCCATCGCACTCTAGAGGGAACACCATATATTTATACAGCAGACAGGAAGCTTTACAGCACTGTTTGAGCCTTGTTGTTTGTAGCAGCTTTTAAGTACACCACAAGCCGAGAATATCAATCCCCCCACGGATAACAATTCTCCATCTGCAAATTAAAGCATTAAAGAATAAGAATTTAATTAAGAAAAGCATTCAAGAATACAACTGAATACCTCATGTATTAAAAAAAACATGTCCCACAAAAGCACACAAAAATTATATGCAATGGCTAAAACATTTAACATGCTTTGTGCCCAATAGCAGAGGAACAGGGGTGTCGCACCCGTGGGAGAAGTGGGTGTTTTAACACCCACACTTTTCCCGGTGAGAGGGATCAACACCCGCACTTTTTCTGCAGTTTTTCCGCAGTTTTGCATAAACACCTTACTACAGCCGCTCCTCCGTTTCTCTGGCCGCTCGGTGTCTGCACTCGCTACGGCTGCCTCCTCTCCCCCTCCCTCTCAAACATGACACCGGCTTTAAGTGTGACCGGCTGATGATTGGCTGTACTGCCTTAAGTCCTGCCTCTCTTGGTGTGTTATATTTATCGGTCAGCTTGTGCAGAGGAGGCGGGAACTTATGGTTCCCTATCAAGGCGGTAACTCAACATTACGTCAGTTAAGACGTATATGGGAACTCCTCCCTTCTCCACTTTCGCTGAAATCTTATGGGCTAACGCCAGCTGGGGACAGCTGGCCAATTGACGCGAAGCATGCAAATACTGACAGGTCAATTACGTCAATTACGTCAGAATCTCTTTCTTCACACTAAAAGTCTTATCTAAGTCATCATGGAAGTTGCATTACTAGGACTACTCACCCCTGTTTTCCTCTCCGCATCCGATGGCTGCTACATGCCAGATTTGCGCGGGTCCCATTGACCCGCCCGACCTTAACCAGTTCTGTGTCACCTGCCTGGGCCTCGCCCACGCCGAGGCGGCACTCACGGACAACATGTGCGCCCACTGCGCCGAGCTGCCAGTGTGGGCCCTCAAAGCCAGGAGAGAAGTGGGATGAGGCCCAATGCCGCCAGCGAGCCGCTGGTGGGCCCTCACCCACCCGAAAACGAGTTTGACACTGTCAGCTTCGCGGACAATAGCTAACCCCCACCCCCCTCCACGCCATCGCGAACTTCGTCACCTTCAAAAGAGCTGGCGAGGAAGACAACTCCATGTCGCTCCCGGCGTCGTAAAAGGATTGGGGGTCTCAGTCCGACCTCCCCGACCAAGAGGGCCCTGCAGACCTCCAGGAGGAGCTCGTCAGGGTCCTCGGCAAGGCCGTCACGGAGCTGGACCTCGTTTGGAACACACCTGACGAGCCTGTGAAAAGTAAGCTGGACTCGTGGTTCCTCCAGTCGAGCCGCCGCCAGGACGCATCGAGGAGAAGGACCCCGTTCTTCCCAGACGTACACGAGCACGTGGTGAAGTCGTGTGGTGAAGTCCCCGTCGAGGAGACTGTTGCCGCGCACCTGTGCCCGTCTTCCTCTGCGTTGGGTTCAGACCGCAGCCTGTCTTCCAAGCCGTGCAGGTTCATGGCCCACCAGGCGGACAAAGCCTATGCTGCTGGAGGGGAGGCAGTTTCTGCTCTTCACTCTATGGCTATACTCCAGGTGTTACAGGCAAAACTGCTTCAATCCCTCAACGGCGGCGCAGTTGGCGCTGACGTCATTAGGTATCTGCGCGCAGCAACTGATCTCGCGCTGATGGCTACAAAGCGCTCTGCTCAAGCCATCAGCCGTTCCATGGGGTTCATGGTCGTCCTTAACAGGCACCTGTGGCTTACCCTAGCTGACCTGAAGGACGCTGACCGCAAGACCCTCTTAAACACACCAGTCACTCCCTCTGGCCTCTTTGGTGATTCCGTGGAGTCGGTCACGGAGCGTTTCTCCCAGACGCAAAAGCGTGCCAAGGCGATGAGCCACGTGATGCCCCGTCGCTCACTCCAGTCATCATTTAAATGCTGTTTGTGTGAGTTACACAATAAAAACATGTATCCATTCACAAAAAGAGCTTTTTCTTCCTCTTGCACCCAACACTGTGTCACAAATTCTGACGTAATTTTCGCGCCCATGCATTTTATACTGCCCGGTGACCTGTCAGTATTTGCATGCTTCGCGTCAATTGGCCAGCTGGCGTTAGCCCATAAGATTTCAGCGAAAGTGGAGAAGGTAAGAGTTCCCATATACGTCTTAGCTGATGTAATGTCTCGTTCCCGCCTCTCAGGGAACCCAGGTTACGATAGTAACCGGAGGCGTTGTGGTTATTTACATCTCCCTTTTCCAGGTACTTTGAATGAGTGTTTATGCTTTCAAGGTTTTTAAATAAGCTTGATATGTGTATGGAAAGATGTTCTGTTATTGTTTTGTTGACATGTCAAGTGTTTTCATTATTATATTTAATTATATAAAATAAAACTAAATTCTAACATCAGGATATTAGATTAGATTAGATTAGATTCAACTTTATTGTCACTGCACATGTAAGGTACAAGGCAACGAAATGCAGTTAGCATCTAACCAGAAGTGCAATAAGCAGTAAGTACAGAATATACAGGGTCTACAATATGTACAATAACTATACAGATAAGTATTATGGACAAAATTTACAGATTTTAAATACTATCAGCATGATATACAGATAGGTACTATGAACATATTATACAGATGAAATATGTGAAAAGTATATACACAATATACACAAAAATAAAAACATAAAAAAAATAAAAACTACAACAAAAAAAAAAAAACATAAAAAAAATATTCAGTGTGCAAATGGGTTATTCAGTGTTCTGGATGAACAGACAGTAGTGCAAGTAATAGCAAGTTTGCTGTTTTTGCTTGTTGTAAATAAATAAATAAATAAATCAGTCAGATGTAGTGATGAAGTGGGGGAGGAGTCTGTGTGTATGGTGTGGGGGTGGTCAGAGGGCAGAGTTCAGCAAGGAGACAGCTGTAGGGAAAAAGCTGTTCCTGGATCTGCTGGTCCTTGTCCGGAGGCTCCTGAAGCGCCTCCCGGAGGGCAGGAGGTTAAACAGTCCATGGTCAGGGTGAGAGGAGTCCTTAAGAATGCTGCGAGCTCGACGTACACAGCGTTTCCTCTGGATGTCCTCAATAGCAGGAAGTGGTGTCCCTGTGATGCGTTGGGCAGTTTTCACCACCCTCTGCAGTGCTTTGCGGTCAGCCACCGTGCAGTTCCCATACCAGACTGTGATGCAGCTGGTCAGGATGCTCTCGATCGCACACCGGTAAAAGTTCACCAGGATGGCTGAAGACAGCTGGTTCTTCTTCAGTATCCTGAGGAAGAATAGGCGTTGGTGAGCCTTCTTGACCAGGCAGGAGGTGTTTGTGGTCCAGGACAGGTCCTCCGTGATGGTGGTTCCCAGGAACTTGAAGCTGGAGACACGTTCAACAACCATCCCGTTAATGTGGATGGGGTCATGCGTGCTTCCTTTCTTCTTCCTGAAGTCCACAATGAGCTCCTTTGTTTTACTGGTGTTAAGGAGCAGGTTATTGTCAGCGCACCATGTGGCCAGGTGCTGAACCTCCTCCCTGTAGGCAGTCTCATCGTTGTCACTGATGAGGCCAATCACCGTGGTGTCGTCTGCAAACTTAATAATGGAGTTGGATCCATGCACAGGCTTGCAATCGTGGGTGTAGAGGGAGTAGAGGAATGGGCTCAGCACACAGCCCTGTGGTACGCCGGTGTTAAGTGTGATGGTGGTGGAGTAGGTGTGGCCTGACCGAACATGCTGAGGCCTGTTGGTCAGAAAGTCCATAATCCAGTTGCAGAGAGAGGTGTTAATGTCCAGATCTCCAAGTTTTGTGGTCAGCTTGGAGGGAATGACGGTGTTAAATGCTGAACTGAAGTCAACAAACAACATCCGTACATACGTGTTGTTATTGTCCAGGTGTGTGAGTGCAGAGTGCAGCACTGTGCATACTGCATCCTCTGTGCTCCTGTTTCTGCGGTAGGCAAATTGGTGTGGGTCCAGTGTGGGTGGGAGGCAGTCTTTGAGGTGTGCTAGGACCAATCGCTCAAAGCACTTCATAATGATGGGTGTGAGTGCTACAGGGCGATAGTCATTCAGGCACATCGGGGAGGAGTGTTTCGGTACTGGCACAATGGATGTGGACTTAAAACATGTTGGCACAGTTGCTTGGGTGAGGGACAGGTTGAAAATGTCTGTGAAGACCCCTGCAAACTGCTCTGCACATGCTCTAAGCACACGTCCAGGAATGCCGTCCGGGCCGGCAGCCTTGTGTGCGTTGATCCGGCTTAATGCAGTGTGGACATCTGAGGAGGTGAGTTTGAGAGGTTGGTGATCTGCTGAATGTGTGGTTTTGGTGGCCGTCTCCTTGCTGTCGCTGTTGAAACTAACACAAAAGTCACTAATAACTTTAAGGAAGGAGACGTCCGTGACCGTTGGAGTGGAGTTGCTTGGCTTGTAGTCACTGATGGCCTGGATGCCCTGCCACATGCGTCGGGGGTCAGAGTTGGAAAAGTGTTCCTCTACCTTCAGCTTGTAGCAGTACTTGGCCTTTTTGATGCCCCTTTTCAGGTTAGCCCTGGATTTGCTGTAGGCCTGCACGTCATCTGACCTGAAGGCAGTGTTGCGGGCTTTCAGCAGAATTCGCACCTCCTTGTTCATCCATGGCTTCTGATTAGGGTATGTTGTGATCTGTTTTTCTGATGTAACACTGTCAAAGCTGGCCACAATGTAAGTCAGTACAGAGGAGGTATAGGTATCAATGTCCGTGTGAGAGCCACAGGCAGCCTGAGAAGCAAACATACTCCAGTCCGTGTGTTGAAACCTGTCCTGAAGTAAAGAGTCTGCTCCAGCTGGCCACACTTTGATGGTTCTCACTGATGGCTTCACACGGTTGATGAGGGGTGAATACTTGGGGGTGAGAAACAAAGAAAGGTGATCAGACTGTCCGAGGTGGGGGAGGGGGGTCGCGGTGTAAGCTCCATCAATGTTTGTGTAAACATGATCCAAAGTTTTGTCTCCTCTGGTGTGGCAGGAAACATGCTGGTGAAATTTGGGGAGCACTGTCTTTAATTTGCAGTGATTAAAATCACCCGCGACAATAAAAGCAGCCTCCGGGTGAGCAGTCTGTTGTTTACTAATGGCTGCGTGAAGTTCGTTCAAAGCAAGCTTGGCATTAGCATCCGGTGGAATATAGACTGCAGTTATTATGGTGGAGTTATTGGAGTTATTATTGTTCAGCAGCTAGCTAAATTCGGTTATGTAACATTATGTGGCATGCAATGTATAACATAACTGTGATGAAGAAGGCAGGGAATTGATGAGGAGGGGGGACAAATTGCCATTGTTAAGCAGTGTATTTATGGGTTTATTGCCAGTGGAACTGATTTTGATATTTTGAGCATTGTTTGTTGATTAGCTGAATACTTTTGTGGATACTTACCTGTTGTGTTTGATTGTAACATTACCTGTTGAGGAAAAAAAAAGTGATAAATGATGACATTGTTTGCATACCTGTTGAAGAACTATGAAAGAAAAGTGTATATTATTTTAATGTTTAAAAACAGTAAATTGTTACATTATTTATACCACCAGAGAAAAAGCTTTGTGTGGGCGTTTTTTCCCCTTTTCTCCCCTTTCAGTGTGCAAGCAAATTAAGCAGTCTCAGTCACAGTCCTGTCAGACCCATGTCAATATCAAGCTTACCACTGTCTTTTTGTCATGCAGTATCATTAAGATGCAGAAAAGAAAGTGGCAGGAGAAGATTGACGCCTTTTTCAAGATAAATCCTATAAGTTGAAAAATGTTGACATTAAACAACAGTAGCCTATTCCCATTAGATATTGTTTGCATTTATTTCATGATATTACTTTTCAATATTCACTGAGGTTTGCTAGTGCCACAGCTGTAACTGTTTGGCCCTATTCCTTTACCACTGCCCATTATTACCACTTTAGGAGAGAAAGTTGCTGGAGGCATCAGTTTGAGAGAGAGCACAGGAAGGTTCACAGGTGAGCAATGAAATGTTACAGTTTGTGAAAGAGCTCTATGAAGGAAGAGAGGCCATGTGTGTGTGTTTGTGTCATGGGTGGTGCATATTTCCATCCCAGTTGAATGCATGTGTCTGGTGTGTTTATATCAAATTCACAATTTCATTTCAAACGTTTTGATTAGGGTGTATGTGAGGATGTGAGGAAGACAGAGATGAAGAGGGAGGAGAAGGCAGACACATTGAGGGTGTATTGTGCTTTTACTGCTCCAAAGCCTTTAACTCTGAGACATCACCTCTTGCCAAGAATGCTGATTCAGCATTCATTTCATCTGGGTTTAAAAATTGGAAAAAAGCCTTTGAGCGATTTACTGTGCATGAGAGATCTGATAGTCATAAGAATGCCATGACAGCGCACATCTATGAAGATCAATCAGTACAGGTTCAGCTATCTAATGTGAGTGTGAAACAGCAAGAGGAAGCAAAGGGATGTCTTCTCAAAATCATTGGTGCTGTGCAGATATTGGCTAGGCAGAGCTTACCTTTTAGGGGCCATGGTGAGGGAAATTTTGAACAGGTTCTGAAGTACAAATCAGAGGATGACCCCTCTCTAACCAAGTGGTTGACAGGTGGTAGAAAGGATGTATCCACCTTTTTCCTCAACGCGGAAGTAAGCCTATGGGTGAGACTTCCGCTTCATTAGCCGCTATAGGTAAATAACGAGGAGAATAACAATGTGCAGTAAATGGTAAAACTGTTTGCAGTACAAACCAGTGTGTTCTTAATTAAGATAACAGATTAAAATAATATGATAGTGCACATCAATTGTCAATATCAAGCAGCAAAACGAACCGTTTTGTACAGCTAAAAATAGCTGGATGCAAAGGAGACTGGAAGCTAGACCCATAGAACATACAAATGGCGGCACCCATTTTTACGTCAGGAAAAAGGTGGATATACTTAAACTATGGTTCAAAATGAAATCCTGACTTTGTTCAGCAGCATGATCGTACTCAAAATAGTTGCAAACATCAGATCACTTCCACACCTGCAGTACTCTGTGATGATGAATGGGACACGAGACGTGTCTGGAAAAGAGCAAGAGGCAGTGTGTTTCAGATATCTTGACAAGGATTTAGTCCCTTGTGAAGAATTTATTGGTCTTTATGAGGTTTCTTTGACAACAGGAAAAAATCTAGCAAAAGTAGTCATGGATGTTTTGCAGCACCTAAACTTGCCTATCACTGGGTTGCGTGGCCAAGCATACGACGGGGCCGCAAATATGGCTGGCAAATACAATGGAGCACAGGCTATTCTAAGAAAAATATAACCTCTGGCTCCCTATGTTCATTGTGCTGCCCACTGTGTTAACCTAATTACACAGAGGTCCTGTACTGCCTCAATATTTATCCGGAATTCTCTGGATTGGGTCAATGAGTTGGGAGTGTTGTTTGGGCAGTCAGGGAAACTGAAGGACATTGCAAGGTCTGAGAAGGGTGAGGGTCCATGTCACACTATAAGACCTCTGTGTCCAACAAGGTGGATGGTCCACACTAGTGCCATTCGCACTGTGCTAAACCAGTACGAGTGCATAATCAAGGCTTTGGAGGAGTTGGAGGTTTTGAATATGTCCCTCCAGAGCAGAACACAGACCCTAGATGGTATGCTTTCATCTGTTGCCTGCGTTAAGGAAAGTTTCAGCAAAAAGAGAAACAGTTTTCAGGCTCTTTACACGAAAGCAACAAGGATGTGTGAGACACTCCATCTCACTCCTATTGCTTCTCCTCATGTCCATATCCCACCTCAGCGCTATTAAGACCTGGAACAAGTTCTCTTAACTGGAAAGATACATGGTGTTGTCCAACAGTACCCAGAAATCAACCCAGACATCCTCAAAGTTCAGCTTGCATTGTTCAGAATGAAGTACAGCTTCCAGGCTAGTACTAAAGTTGTTGCTGTTCTTCAAGGGATGATCCCAGAGGTCCGTGGTCTCTTTGACCAAATCGAAACAGTTACCCAACTCCTCCTCGTTGTGCCTGTGTCATCAGCAGAGTCAGAAAGGAGTTTCAGCAGCATCCGGAGGCTGAAAACATGGCTTCGCAGCACCATGACCCAAACCCGCCTCAACAGTGTTGCTGTGTGCAATGTACATAAAGACTAGCTGCACAGGGTAAACAGAAAAAAGATTGCTGAATAACTATTTACCCAAACACCCCCCACAATGCATTGTTAGATGCCAGTGTTTCCTGTCATGGCTATGCAAAGATTTGATTTCAAAAACAGTATCATAGCTATTAAACTGTATCTTATGATTTTAAACCTGTATTTAACCTCAAAAAGATTTCAAAGTAAAAAACTGCTAAAGTCCGATTTTGAGGTGGTTGTACTTTACAATTACACTATTATAATCTAAATTCAAGTGAAGAAGTATTCTGAAAGTCTGACAGTAATCAGTGTTGAGTAGAGATAGACCAATATGGGTTTTTCTATAGCCGATGCCGATGCCGATGTTTAGAGGTCAGGGTCAGCCGATGGCCGATATGTGCTGCCGATTTTTAGGGCCGATATCTTGAAGTTTTCCCCCTCATTTGCATGCTAAAATGTCACACTAATAATAAGTGGATGGACAACATTTCTAAACTTATCATCATTTATTGAGCACTGACTTGAACCATCTCTCGAATCTTAATTTTGTGCACTGCACGGTATTACAAATAAAAAAAATTATCCAAACAAAGTTAACCAAACAAATCAATAAACTGACCAAGTATTAAATATATAAAACAGGTAATATATATATAAAAGTCAATCATTTACATGAAAGTTTTAGAGCATTTATCAAGCAGAATTTTTCAAGTTTGTTCGAACATAAATGTAAACTTAAATATACATTTAAATAAAAGAAATAAAATTTTATAAATAAAAATCAATTAAACTGAAAAATATAAAAAATTATATATATAAAAAATAAATAATAGTAGTGCTGCAAACACACTAGCAACCAGCAACATTTGTGTTTGGTATAAATGACACAGAACATCTAAAGTGCATTCTAACTTCAAACTTACATCGCAGTCTGTTCATTATTAAAATAAAGTACAGCCAACCAAACCAGTGCTTTAAGTGGGCCGGTACGCACCGGTACTCAGTACCGCCACTTCCAAATATAGCTCCCCTGCTGAAAAAAACAATAGAAACCATTACAGAATTTGTAATGGTTTTAATGGTTTTAATGGGAATTCTAATGGTTTTAATGGACACTGTAATGGTCTCTGTTGGTCTCTATTGGTAATTTGCTTTCTTCTATTGGTGGCATGTATTGTCCATTGGATACCATTAAGGACCAATAGAACACCTTTGGAAACTTCTGGTGGTATCTACTGGACACCAGTATGAACCATTTTGACTCCAATAAATTTAGTGGTTTCTTGGAAAACTGTAATGGTCCTATGCTGAAAAAAAAAATGAACGCACAAAACAATAGAAACCATTACAGAATTTGTAATGGTTTTAATGGTTATAATGGGCATTATGTTGGTTTTAATGGACACTGTAATGGTCTCTCTTGGTCTCTATTGGTAATTTGCTTTCTTCTATTGGTGGCATGTATTGTCTATTGGATACCATTAAGGACCTATAGAACACCTTTGGAAACTTATGGTGGTACCCACCCAGCAGTTTTTTGGGCTAAATCAACTCGGCCCGTCATGGCCTTCTATTAGATCAAAAATTGACATTGAAAGTTGGTCTTTGCTTGGTTCGTACCCTAACTTTTTGCTTAAATTTCAGTTGTTTTATAATGTGATGACATTAAGATTATCCTCATAGAAATTATACTGTTATGGATTGTTTAGTTAATAGTTGTTTAGTTTAGTTTAGTCTTCTCATTTTCCCCTTTCCCTTACACTGGCGTAACTTTGTGGTTGGACCGAAGTGTGTGTTTGTACTTGTATTACTTTGTTGGATCCAGATGGCATACATGGAAGACACAGAATCTTTGACTATGGGGTCCTTTACTTGTGCCCGTCATCCTGCTCCTGGCCTTGATGGGACCCACTAAGCAACACTACAAATATGACCCTAATCAAAACACACCTGAAGCAGCTAATCAGCTCTGTTAATGCTTGGAACTACACATGCAGGTGTGATGAAGTTAGAAATAGACTTTGCGGGACTGGGGGGGTCATACTGTATAGTAGTTAAATGTAGTACTGTCTCTAAAACATCGTAAACTTTTCTTCCCCTCATGCAGTAGGCTACTCGCGCATTCAATGCAGGCATTCTTCGTATCTACACAGACAAGCCGCGCGCTCACAAATCTGACGGTTTTAACATCCTATAATGATGTTTTTACTTTCACTTTGAGAAGTTGCGCTCCAACGCAACAATCGCAGCTTTCTACGTTCGGTCTAAATTAATATTAACATATTACAAATAAAAATAGAAACATGAACGTCTATATGTATAATTATATATTAAGAAATGCACTGTATACGCAGTATGTAGTAGTCTAAGCACTCGTGACGCGCCATTCCCGCACCCGCTCACACCTCACCTCATGTTTGCGGCTCGGGAAAGACATCAGCAAAGAAAAGAAAAAGAAAGAAAGAAAAAAGCCCAAGATGAAGCCATCACTTTCAGGTAACTTAAGTTCATAATTCTGTTAAACTTTTTTGGCGGTAATAACGTGTTTTAGCCTAATGTCGGTAATAATTTCACCAACAACGCAGCTGCCTTAATATTCTAGTTTCCATGACTTAAAATGAATTATATAAAAACAATGTGGTTATATAAAAACAATACCACTATTAAAATACATAATGTAATACAAAATAAACAGGCTACAGTATGTAGGCCTTACGTTAAAAATGCCTGCAAAAGGCGCCGAAGGCCTGGTAATTGCTTTTGTTACACTTACAGGACGATCAAATCCTTACAATTAACCAAACATTTAATTCAAATAATCACTTAATCTATCATTTTTTGGTCTTTTTGTGACAGAAATGCTACAGCCTCTATAATTTCTTCAACAAAAATATGTGGACACATTACAACCCTTACAAAAATTAACCATGGTTTTTATTGAAGTAAATCTGCTTAATTTTTCTTTTGTGTGATTTCTGAATGCTTGAGACTATAAAATCAATCGGACAACTGTATTAATAAAATCATAGCCATAGGTAGGCCAACTGTCTAGAGATACAATTGTAATTTATAAATAATACAATTTAATTAGTTTATTTTTTATTTACTTTTATATTTTATTAAAGTTCTGTTTTGACCCCATAGTATTTTCTATTTTTATTTTTTTTTACTTCCATAATATTTGAGGGAGGGGCCCAATAATACATTTATGCTTAGGACACCCATTTAGCTAGCAGCAGCCCTGTATAATATTTTTTGATTATTTTTGTTATTTTCTCCTTTTTTTAGTTATATTTTTGTGGAAATGAGAGCACATGGTGATTTATATTTGTTTTATAGATACAATCAAGGGCAATTCACTCAGAGGGACTGCTTGTTTGTCTGCTGTATCAGGTAAGTATTATGTTTTATACTATTTTCTTGTTTAAAGTGATTTTTCTTTACTCAATTTATGTTTCAGTCTCCTCTGCCCTTTTGCCTTTTTACTAAATGAGTGAGCGAATAAGGGCAATTCACTCAAAGAGGCTGCTTGTTTTTGTGTTGTTTTAGGAGGATACATGCTGTCCTGTGTCTAATTGTCCAACACAACTCCAAATCTACACAATGCAGAGGGTTTTGGTGTTTTCTAAGTGCTGTCACTATACCTCCAGCTACATCTGCATGGCTGCACATCAGTTCTGACTGGTGTTGTGACGCTGCACTGGTTACACTTATAGACTAATGAGTGATCTTTATTCAAACTTTAATTTAGCAGGCCTGTAGAAAATTTATATACAATCAGACAGGCATACAGAAGGTCGATTTAAATAATACACGTATAATGTATGATGTGGACATTACTTTATTAAGTTCATATTTAGGCAAAATAAGGTTCAAAACACTTACATCAGGTTTCTTTTAAATTAAGTACAGACAAAAAGGACCTAGTCAAGTGTAAATATTTTATGAAATCCAAAATAGTATAGAAAAAGAATACTGCATTTTACTAAAAATTATAGACTGAAATTGGCAAAACATCTTTAGCTAACATAACTTGACTTAATATTAGTCAGCACACACACACACATGCACACACACACAGGCAAGGCAAGGATTTGTTCTAATCCCTTTCATACACATTTGGAAAACTGCAAATGTATAGTTTTGTCTTGCACTTTGATGCCCATGCACTTACCCTGAAGGCAACTAACAGGAACTATTTCTGTCTTGGATGACTCCAAACTTTGCACAATGGAAATGTGTGGAACAAAACCACAAGGTTGTGGTAGTGGAAATGCTGAAACTACCTCAAATGTTGTTATTAACAATGCTATGTGATCATCCTCGTCAGAGAAAGAAACAATTTTATCGATTATCCCACATGTTCCATCGGTTAGTTTCACATAGCTTTCATCTCGTCTGTGAGACTGGGTGTAGTCTCTGCTAGTATACACCAGACCTCCTTTGATCATACGTTTGTGCACTACAACTTCATCAGGTATGCACATGTGAGAGGCACAGAAAGCAGCCTGTTCTTCCTTCGTAACAATATGCACACTTCCATTGTCAAGTAGTGTGGTATTGTCACATTTAACAGCATTTTGAACCCTTGGGTAGTTGTTCAAATCAGAACAGAACCGTAACACCTCTTCTTTCACTGTGTACTTGGATGAGAAGTAAGGAATTGATCTAAACAGAAGAAACTTAGTAACTATCTGTTTAGCCACTCCTTTTGTTCCTTTCACCAAAGTTAGGAGTTTGCCATTTGCACTCTCAAAAGGAAAGGCAGAATGTGCCCACAATGGACCCCACAACTTGACTGACCTGGCAAGATGACTGAGAAGGTGAATGTTAAATGTCATCTGTGACTCGCCATATAAGATCTAAAACCTGAATATGAAATCCAGCAACAAGATCTCGGCTCTGTTGATTTCACATGGTTTTAGTTCAACCTTCAATAGCAGCCAAATGGCTGATGCAAGAAGGCCAAGATGTTGCAAGTACTTTTTAGGAAGAATTCCTTCAAGGCATGGTAGGCTGTAGAACAGGAGCCAGGATCGCCACTCAGAGGCTTTCCAGTGCATCCTATCTGACAACCCTCTAGGCAGTCGAGTAATCAGGTGTGGAGGCTGGATACCCAACAACTCTAGCATCTATCTCTCTCAAAGTGGCAGGACTGCCTACATAATATGGCTGGGTGGATGAAGAAGTATCAAAAAGGAGTCTTGTCAACTGTCTTGAAACCCCCAGTAAAACTGCATGCATGTAGTCTGGGACAAAACCCCAGACAACATCGAAGTATGGCAAGTTGATTAAAGGAGAAGGACCTTTTGTGCCCCTAATGCTTGTCCTCACTTCCAGAGCCAACTCCATATCCCTGACCATGTCCTCATTTGTTCTGTCACAGTATTCTTCTGCTGAAACTGGATATTTAACTACTTTATCAACCAGCTTCCCAGGATGCAGACAGAATCCACAGCCATAATAGCCATTAAACTGGGTAGTGTTTTGCATCAGTGGTCTTGCTCTGGAATCAACACTACAACAGAGGCCAACTATTTTGCCGTTGATAACCAACCCATCTTTAAGCCATGAGACACCAGTGTCAGCTAGAGTCTTGGCCTGGTCCACAAATGACTTAAGGAAGACTTCCATCAAAGGCTCTTTTGGACCAAACCAAAGGCCAGCAAGCAAAACATGCTTAAACCTAATTTCAGGTGGAAGCTCATTGATCATGATGTGGATGGGCCATATAGAGAATTTTGATGAATTAAAGACAGGGCTTCCATCTGAGTTAAATATGTATGACAAGTTGTGAGAATCTGAGAGGATCTGATTTGGGCCAGACAACTCCCTGTACTTCTCCCCATCGTAGATGTCTGACAGCATCTCATTATGGCTCTTCTGCCTATCAAACCTGTAGTTAAGATGGCCACTCACTTCTGTGCTTTCAAGCAGAGTCTGAATTTGTGGAGCAAGAGGAACATTGATGAAGAAGTTACCACCATTCATAGACCCAAACTCAAAAGTGCTGCCACACGATCTGCATTCATTCATTTGTCTGTCATTGATTTCCTGGGTTGTTCCAATATTTGAGTTACAATTTTCACAGTAGAGCTGGAATTCTACTTCCTCACAACTGTTTTTAAACACTCTGTTAAAAAGATACTTGGATCGGGGTACAACCTCTTGCCCAAACAATTGATTTATCAGCTGCAATAGATCATGCAACTGGCAACCAGTTATTTTATGCTTTGCTGCATGGCTCATAATCATAAGCATTGCCTCAGCTTTTGTGGTAGTTCCTGTGGCAGTCAAAGCTGTGTCCATGTCAGGCTGTAGGTCAATCATTGACAGAGGATCAGGAGGGTTCTGTCTCATGCTGCCTGCCATATGGTCTACTTCAGACTCTGACTCTGTTCCACCACATGCCTTTAAAAAAGCAACATTTCTGTTAAAGGTATGATTGGGGGTAGGTCTGCTCATTCACATATTAGGTACAGTACTATATACTTTGAGAGACTGTAGAATATGAATTCATCTAGCTGTTTCTATGCTTATTTTTTGATGTGTAACTTTAATAACCTTTTGCATAGCTTTCATTATATCTGAAAAACAGAACCTAAAACTCTTACATACCACAAATGATGTACTAAACACTGAATGGCTGTTCTGTATGCTGTCACTCTCACTGTTCTGTGTGCTGTGTCTCTCATTGCTTTCTGTGCTGTCTCTCTCATTGTTCTCTATGCTGTTTGTCTCACTCCCTGCCTCTGAGAACATATCTATTAAAAAACACCATAAGCAACAAAAAAAAAAAAAGGCTGTAAAAAAAATCACTGATTATGCTGGTGTGCTGATGATGCTTTATTGGAGAATAAGCATCATTACAATGGACTTAAAATGGCTGCCAATAGCTTAGTAGCCAAACAAAAATGCACAGTTTTAACATGTATTAAACAGTGTTATGTATATGTTTATATAATTTCAAACATCTGTAATTTAAAATATATATATATATATATATATATATATATATATATATATATATATATATATATATATATATATATATATATATATATATATGCTGTCACTCTCACTGTTCTGTGTGCTGTGTCTCTCATTGCTTTCTGTGCTGTCTCTCTCATTGTTCTCTATGCTGTTTGTCTCACTCCCTGCCTCTGAGAACATACCTATTAAAAAACACCATAAGCAACAAGAAAAAGAAAAAAAAAGGGTGGGGGGGGGAGCTGTAAAACATCACTGATTATGCTGGTAAGCAAGCAATCAGATAAACTTACAAACAGACCTATATTATTATTTGATTATATAAAATGATTAGAAATATACTGTAAGCTTAACGTTTCAGTGAATAAATTGACTTTATTGGAAAATAAGCATCATTACAATGGACTTAAAATGCATGCCAATGGCCTAATAGCCAAAGAAGAATGTTTTAACAGTATTAAACTGTTATATATACACGTTTATATAATTTCAAACATTTGTAATAATACAAATAATATATGCTGTCACTCTCACTGTTCTGTGTGCTGTCTCTCTCATTGCTTTCTGTGCTGTCTCTCTCATTGTTCTCTATGTTCTCTATGCTGTTTGTCTCACTCCCTGCCTCTGAGAACATACCTTATTAAAAAAAAAACAATCATAAGCAACAAGAAAAAAAGAAAAAAAAAAAACTCAATGATTATGCTGTTAATCAAGCAATCAGATAAATTTACAAACCTATATTATTATTTGATGATATACAATGATTAGATGACAGCACCCATTGACTTACATGGTATTTTTTGTTCCTACAGTGGAAGTCAGTGGGTGCCGACAACTGTCTATCTACCATCATTCTTTAAAATAACTTATTTGTATTCAACAGAAGAAAGAAACTCATAGAGGTTTGAAACAACATGAGGGAGAGTAAATGATGACACCATTTTTATTTTTGGGTGAACTATCCCTTTAATAGTTTTGTTTCACAGTAGGCCTGTGTGATGACTTTTTTTTCCATATCCGAAGAGAATTCTCCTTTTTTCCTGAGTTTAATTTATTTGCCAATTAAAAATCAGTAAGTATGTCAGACTTTCCTGGATGTCCCCGTCGTATGAATTAAAGTTTTCTTTCTTTCTTAATTTATAATTTTAATAAAATTCATTCAAGCAATCGGGACAATCTTACTGGATGTAAGCTTGAGAGCCTACTTGTCTCATTGGCTGTTTGTCTCTCTTCCTCGTCAACATCACCACCTCCGCTGTCATGTCGACACAGAGTTTGGCGAGGTATCTTTGCCTTACAGTGAGGTTCCAGGTATAACTTATATTTCTGCCTATTTCTACGCATCTTTGTTAAAAAACAAACAAACAAACAAACAAAAAAAAAAACAATAAAGATGTACAGTGCTCGAGACGAATCGTTGACGGAGCGCTTTGTCACGTACGAGGGGGCGGGGCTTAGCTCGCGCGAGACTAAACATGTCAACTGAAAAATAACGGTAGAATTTATAAAACTGATTTGCCGTCGTTCACTTGCGAAACCGCCCAACTTTTCAGTCAGGTAATGTTATTAATTATTGTCTTTACTGTTGTTTATAGATTTACTCAGTCTTTATTACTTTGTGTAAGTCTGAGGTAACGTAGACGGCCGAGCCGTGTGTTAGGCTTACCTCAGTGGTTATGTTGTCGTAGTAAAAAAACAAAAACAAATAAAAAAATATACCTTCGTAATCTAAAATTAGTCAAAGTGGCCTAAAAAGTAATGGCAAAAAGATAGAAGCTGCTGAAAGTTTGGACAATTTGACTGTTAAAAGCGTGGACAATAGAAATTGTGTTGAATTAAATATTTTCTTTTCGGCATATGTAAATGTAACATGTCTGACGGCATCAGTTTACAGAATTAAGTTCATGGTCAGTGCCTTGCCCAGTATCAAACTAAATACAGTTTCTTGGGAATATAGCATAGGTGAGCTTAAACTAGGGTGACCATACGTGTTGTAATTAATTGATGTTTTTAAATCATTGTCATTTATGTTGTATGTTAGCATGTTTGCCTACGTCCGGTTTATCGACGACAACATCCGTCAGATAGTGCCCTTGGACCATATAAAAGACTTCTGTCCACAGGACGTCAAGGATTTTGAAATAAAGAAAAAAATATCATATTTTGTGGAAGAAATCCCCAGAGGACCAGGGACAATAGTACAAAGCACAGATATTAAAATTGGCTGGTAGGATTTTAAAGCTATACCTCCTAAATATATCTAACGTTAACCATTTTATTTTAAGCACATTCTTGTACAAAATCTGTTGCATTGCTAGAAACGTGGGTATTATAGTCCCTGCTACAAAATATTCTGATAACAACCACCAAAATCTACAC
The DNA here is from genome assembly GCF_018340385.1 of Cyprinus carpio. Lineage (NCBI taxonomy): Eukaryota > Metazoa > Chordata > Actinopteri > Cypriniformes > Cyprinidae > Cyprinus > Cyprinus carpio. The sequence goes on from NC_056575.1 coordinate 23,574,269, forward strand.
TGGTGACTGACAAAGAACTACTGTAGTTATTTTTGTGTGACATTTTATTTTAGGTTTGTTGTTATTTATATTTTCTTTCTTTCTTTCTTCTATTAATCAGAAACTAAAGAGGAATTAACTCGTGAGAGAATCTCGATACCCCCACTCGATAGTGATGAGGAAGACCGGTCATCCTCGAGAAGGTCCATGAATCCATCTGTAAGCTATTTGATGCATGTCTTTATAGAAAGTGATGCCCAGTTTTTTGTTTGTTTGTTTTTTTTTTTTTGTTTTGTTTTTTAAGTCTCAGTTAAAGTGTTAGTGTAGTTAGTTACTAAAGTGTCAGTTAAAACGAAAATCTATTACGGCTTGTTTCTGCCATGGTTTTAAAAAAAAGTAACTGAATTTTTTGTCAAAATTCTGACATATTTTTTATTTTTTTATTATTATATTCAGTTTGCACGAAGTTCATATCTTGCAATTCTGATTTTTTTTTCTTGTCTCGAAGTTCTACCTTTATAACATGCAGTTGTGGGGTTTATTTCTCACAATTCAGAGAAGAAAAGAATTGCGAGTTTATCACACACAATGCAGAGAGAAAAAAAAAACTCAGAATTGTCAGGTATAAACAATTATAATTTTGAGATAAAAAAGCCACAATTACATTTTTATTTTATTTTTTTATTTCGTGGTGGAAACAAGCTTCCATACCAATCAGCTATGAGCTGAAATCATAACATTACAAACTTTTATTTAGTAGAATAAGTATATAAACAACGTTGTCCTCACTACATTGCATTTATTATATTTCGTAAAAGTTTTACCTGCCAACTGGCAACTGACACTGTTACATATACTCGCCAGCGCCAATTTTTACTCGCATCTGGCGCTTGGCAAGTGATAATTTTAGGCTCTGCGTGCGCTATATCAAACTTTTTTTCTGTCATTATCAATGAAGGTGTACCATCGATAAATACCGATAACCGTTTTATAGCCCAGACCTACACACATATAAAAAAAAAAACAATAAATGGAAATGGCAGTATTATTACAGTAAGCCTATTGATTGGACGGAGATAGTGTCAGTTTGTTTTAGTGTTACAATCAACGTGTAATGAGTATTTAATGTTTTGTGAGAATTGAACGTTGTGTGAAGTATTTTCTGTTTTTTAAAGTGTGACAACACAAATGACAAGAAAAAAAAAAAGGCAGCAGTTCAAAGCATACAAAAAAAAGGAAGAATTTAATGGATATCCTAAAAGAAAAGAAAAAAGTTATCCCAGACCAGTTTTGAATCACAAGAGGAACATGTCCCCATGGCTGTGCACAAGGAACTGCAAGACAAATATTACAACCTCAAAAAAAGGATGCGAGAGGAGGAGATGGCTAATGAAGAAAATGGGAAAAAAAATTAAATGCTTAAAAGAAGAGAAAAGGGACATGAAGGCTGAACTGCAGCAACTAAGGTGGTTAAACCTAAATCTCCAAGAGGAGCTTTTCCAAAAAAAAAAAAGTGAGCATTTTCAGACTTTTTAGCTATTAATTTAATATAGAAGGTTCTTAGAATTGGACACTTTTAACTGCAACTTAAAGCCAGTGATTATTTTTATTATTATTGTTTTGGCAACAAAACTAATTTTAAGTGTTGCTTAATATGATATTACAGTAACACAGAATGAGACCTCTTCTGCAGTCCATACTCCACTCCCACAACAGCCATTTCATGGTCCAGAAAAACTAGCAGAAGAGCAAACAGACATGATACCCAAAAGTGAGCATTTTCAAACTGTTTGGCTATTAATTTTACATGCATGTTTTTAACGTTCTTAGAAAGAATTGGACACTTTCAAATGTAACTTAAAGGCTGTGATTTTCCCCTTTTTTTGGAACAAAAATAAAAGTATTACTTTATCTCATATTACAGTAAAACGAAAAGAACCACAGACCTCTTCTGCAGGCCACACTCAACTCCCACAGCAACCAGTTCTTGGTCCAGAAGAACCAGAAGAGGAGCTAAGACACAGCGATGGCAAGGTATTTTCTAACTGTAATTGTATTTGTAGTTACAACATTACAAACACGTTACAAAACTAAGCAACACCAAGGGTTATGCCGATAGATGATAGGTCAGAGATATCAACGAAAGCAGATGTCTTTTGTCGATAGTCAAGATGATATTAGGCTCATTCTCCTATAAATGTATTAAATTATTATCATTATTATTAGGCGGCCTATTATAATTGGGCTAGAACCTTGTAGTCGGTGAAGGAGTCTCCCAACCACAAACAGACGTACATCGTCTGCTGATAAAAGGTATTTCATCGCATTTTAACAAGTAAACTGAAAGGCCTATATGTGCAATATTTTTAAACGATCCCTCAATAACTGAGTTTAAATGCCACAGTTATGTTAGAATGCATTTTATTCTTGTTTCTGTGGTGGCATATTGGGCTCGTCATGCGGTGCGCGGTCCGGAGCAATGTATGAACGATGTATCCGTTCAATTGAACTTTACTGCAAATATATGAACTTACCTGTTTTAAATACTTTTTTATTTAAAGTGTTCATTTATGTCCAATATTTGGTGTTAAACTGTTGGTCTTTAAAATAAATTTGATTAAATTTAAAAACGATTTGAAAAAAAGTGACCATATCGCCCAACACTAAGACACCAGTGTCAGATGCAATATATGCATTAGCTTAATAATGAACAAAGGAGGCAACACTAGTAATAAAATGAAACATTTACTAACAAAACACAACATCTACCTCAAGCAGTATTCCAAATAAATTTTCAAGTCACACAGATTAAATTTTCGGGAGCGTATGTGACCAAAATGGTGGCGATTTCGAGCCCTGCCACCAGCAAATGTCTTGTGATTCCTGTGATCACTTGAAATTGAAAACATACATTAGCCTAACTCTGTCTGCCCTGAATTACATGCTGTGATTTTTCAACAAACCCATATTATAGATACAAATGCATTGTCAGATTTGTGACCCAAGATCTGACCGTTTCACCACTAGTAGGCAACAGTACTTAGCCCTACCTGTTGGTGCCAAGTATCCAGTAAAACCAATTGTCAGGGACCCAGCAGTCAAAAATAATAGGGCATCGAAAAAAAACAAGCAGCACGTCGGCCGCATATTTAGACGGATGGACCCCGCGACAGAAACTCGGGAATCTCCGCTATTATCCTCACAGCCCACACCACGGAAACTTAAACTCAAAAGAAACCAATATTAACAAAAAATATACAGTACAGCGAACTAAATTGTGTGAACTCCAACTAGTTAACATGTACTGATATTTAATAAAGTATTATGAATGAAAAGCAAACCGAGTCTGTGTCTTATTACTAAATATATGGAAAAAAATTCAAAATTCATAAAATAAATGAATCAAACGATTGAAAGAAAATATTGAAATAATTAATGCTTGCCTGTGTGTGCATGTGTGTGTGTGTTACCGCTCCCTGATGTGTGGCCGCATCATGGGCCATCACACCAATATAATGGTCAAACCTCTTTTTTTTGCATATTATTCTGTGTTTTTTGTTTTCAGGATCTAGGATACGGAGTCATGATACCCACAAAAAAATGGGACATTGTGAGGAGAGTTGAGGGTGACTCAAAATTCTGTAAGAGCCTGGCTGTTGTTATATGGGGTACCACAGTCCTCAAACAGAGGAGCGTTACTGGCATGAAATGCAACTCTAAAAAAGCTGCTGAGGCAAAACCTCCTCTGACTCCTGAAAAGGTGTCAGCTATCAAAGGTAGGACTGTCAAATCTAGCAACAGTATAATTAAATTTAAACAAGACATTATTCAGCTAATATATATAAGATAACTCCAAAATCACTTGAGGCTGAATTAGATAGCACAATTTTATAAATCTTAAAACATTCTATAAAATACTAGATATCATAAAAATACACATTTGATAAATGCCCGGAAAACAATAGGGGTGCTCCGATTGATCGGCTACCGATCACAATCGGTTGATAACTCAATTTTGCCAGCACATGTCACATATGCTGCTTGATTTTTACTTGAGAGTGGTCAGATTTAAAGTCTGATATTAGTCCATCAGTTCTTAAACTTCAATTTTTGTTTGTGTGTGTGTATGTGTGCTCCAAACAAGAATGTCTGTCTCAGAAGCTGAAGGAAAGAGGCCCACACCTCAGAGGAAATAAATAAGCGCCTCCTAAGTGTGCGAAAATACCTGGCTGAGAAGATCAGTGACATAAACCGGATAAAAACTGTCATTGGTAAGTATTTACATAATTTACACAAACCAGTCGTAAGGGTAATTTTTTTTTTTTATTGAGATTTATATATCAATAATAATAATAATAAACAAGCTTTCCATGGATGTATGATTTGTTAGGAGGACAATATTTGGCTGAGATTCAACTATTTGAAAATCTGTAATCTGAGGGTGCAAAATATAGAGAAAATCGCCTTTAAAGTTGTCCAAATGAAGTCCAAAGCAAAGCATATTATCAATCAAAAATACGGTTTGATATATTTACGTTAGGAAATTTACAAATATCTTCTTGGAAACATGATCTTTACTTAATATTCTAATTATTTTTTGGCATAAAAGAAAAATATATAATTTTGACCCATACAATGTATTGTTGGCTATTTCTACGAATATACCTGGTGCTACTTTTGTGCTCCAGGGTCACATTTATTCACTCACTCATTACAACAGACGACACTGAATGGCACATAAACCAATGAGATATTAAGCATATAATAAATTAGGAAAACAAAAAAAAAAAGAATATATAAAGACTGTCTGCTGGCTAGCGTGTTGGTCAGTGTGCATCAATTTACCCCTTAACTGTCACCGTCCCACCTGTGGGACACTTGGCGCTCTTTTTTTGTTGTTGTCCTTTTTCTCTATAAAAAACTTTTAGTAATCATCATAAATTATATATCATTTGAAAGCTTAGAAGCCCAAGATTCATCCTGTGAAAACCATTTTGAAATCGGTTGCGTTACCATGGAAATGGTACTTTAAAATCTTATGGCGGTCTCCTCCCCCTTAGTGGGCGGTGTCAAGTGTCATATTACAAAATGCATTTCGGGCTTTTAGAATCAAAACTTTTTATAATCTTGGCAACAAACATATCATTGGAAAGGTCTGAGTCTCGGGATTCCATATTTGGTGGTTATTTTGAGTACTGAAGTAAAATTGACAGCAAATCTAGGGAAAAATTCATTAAACAAAATTCAAAGGAGTTTTGATGGCTCCCAGTGGCTGTTTGTGGTATGACGCCCTAAATAAAATCTCACAGGTGTAAGGGAAACAGGTCAATTTAGCTCAAAGGGAATCATTTAAGATTTTAAAGGGAATTTGAACAGAATCACTGTTTCACGGCTGATCACTGAAACGGCCAGTGATTCGTTGAACGGGCCGTATAACATCAACTCTGCAATGGATATTATTATCCAAAGTATAGTGAAAACACTATTAATTAGCACAGTAACAAGATCGGCAGTTTAAGACATTAACTTGTAGGCACAAAACACAAGATACTTCTCTTTTCAATATGAATAAGGCTTTATTAGATAAATCTAAGACATATAAACTAATCTAACACAAGCACACACACTCACACATTCACACAAGTTGCAGGAAGATAGAAAGTTAGGGAAGAATGAATTAAAGAGAATGAAAATGTGAAATCCCTAGTTTACAGCAATATGTGAAATTGCATAGACATGAACAACCATAATCACTTAATTAACCCTCGCATTGAGTTCCTCAGTGAGGTTAAAATTATATTAGATTCACCAGTACAGATCAGAGTCTGGAGGTACGTTACTTGCGTTGCCTGTGTAACGGGGTTACCTTTGTTGTCCTTGAAAAGGGGGTTTCCCGAGGTTGCTGATTGGCCGGAAGTTCAGTAGTCATTGAAGTGACGTCTTGGGAAGCCCGTGGTTGGGCGTTGGCTGACGATGCGGAGTTGTGGGCTGGTTGAAGTTTTAGTCGGGCACTCGAGGTCAGACTCGGAGACACGGCATTACAAAACTTAACTCAGAACACGAAACTCTCAAACGGAAAAGAAAAGAAACTAAAATAAAAGAAAAGAAGTAAAGTTTGACGAGACTAGGTGGTGTTCCTTCTCATCGTGACTAAGTAGCAGCAGGCGTGCAGACCGAAGCACGCTGGAACGGCGCTCGAAGAAACACTAAAAGTGATGACTAAAAGCATGACTAAAAGCTAAAAATACAAGCAAAAGCTAAAAGCAAAATTTGATGGTGTCCTGAGTATTTAAACTGGCATTTTGGCCACACCTCAAATGTTGTCTTGACCAATTAGATATTGTCTTTGCTCGGGGTGTTGCGATGTTTGTCCTACCCATTCATAAATCATATGTTATCTTATCAATCATGTGGTCCGAATTTTCCCGCTCTTGCAGGGTATAATTTGGACATGATTCCTATGATAAGAATATGATACATTTGACAAATAACTGATGGTCAGAAACGTTTCAAGCAAGATGATTCTAACACACACATACATGAAACATGAATATGAATACTTAAACTATTCAACAGTTATTAAAAAGACATACACAATAAGTGATTAGAAACATGATAGTCAAATGTGTAGGTTACATATTATGATATGGAATAAAGCAATGGACTGATATTCCTTTAGATTCCTTCCTCTGTAGATGAACACAAAATGAAGATGAAGACTGTGCCATTCTCTGACATAAGGATGTTCTAAGAAGACCAGAGGTTAAAAGGTCTCCTTAGGGATTTCAGTCTGGTTCTGCTAGGTGAGGGGAAGTCAATCCAACGATCTTGTTTACTCTCATGGGTTTACATGTGATGGTAACGCTGTGCATCTCTTTGACCATCAATCTGGATTACTTGCTCCAAATTTGACAATCTCTTCTCTGAATTGAAATTTGTCAATAATTGTTCTAATGGTGTTAATGTTGAAAGCTGTTCTCTGAAAGAGTTGGTTGGTTATCTTGCTTCTGACTGTGGTGCTAGGAGTTGATTTTACAACATCTTGTTGCCTTTCTGTGGAATTCGGGTCCTCGTGTTTCAACCATGCTCACGATCGAATTTTTAATTTGTCTGGTTCGGGTCTGATACGCTACACAGGAACCTCATTTTTTTTTTCATATCAATTCAATCAAATTTGGAACATAACTTATTTAGACACAAGGCTTTAATTTTATACCAATTTTAGAGTAAAACCTGTTATGTAAAATATTTATAATAAATAAAATAAAATTAATATAGCGCATTTTATTTACAGTACATTTAAACTTCTACACCTTTTTGATACTTTAATTTTTTTTTTAAAAATTCCACTTTTGCCAGAATCTGCTAATTATCTTCTTTAAAAAGATATATTCCAAAGTGTTCATAAATTACAATAATTTAAGTTTGGATAGTGCACTTTAATGCCTATTTTAAAAAAATGGGGGGTGACAGTTAAAGGGTTAAAGCAGCACATTAATATACAACGGTGATTAAACTGACTTGGAACTACCTGTGCATTAAATGGTTTTACTGCATACCTACCAGCCAATCAGAATGGAAAAACTAACATTAACTAATGGATCCCTTATTTTAAAGTGTTACTACATTTTTTAAATATGTTCAAGAGTGTTTCACTTAGGTCTGTTATTGTAGGAACATTGGCTTTACATTTCCATGCTTCTAAACATGACGCTGAACAGAACGAACTGTGATTAGTTGTTTTACTTATGAACATAAAAATGAGTAATGGACAAAAAGTTCACAGCTGTGAATATCTTGAATCTGCTAAATGTGCACCCAAAGTGTTGGAAAATTAAGCATGATGATGTTTTGTCAACAACTAAGTTTTTTGCAACTTTTTTGAGATTGCCATATGAATATTTATACTACGGGGCCATTGAATGCTTGAATCTGATTGGCAGACGAACGTTCTGAGGTGTGCAATTATTTTCTGGGTAACACACGGCAAACGTAGTTCCAGGCAGCTCTCTTGACCGCATTAAAATTCCATATCACTTCACATAGTTAACTGTAATAATGGAAATTACAGGACTAACAAAAACAACAACATTTCCGAAAGCAAATAAACATGAGATTTTTTACTAGCGAGGTAATAAAAGCTCTGTTTAAAGATGCTGCTGCAGCCTATTTCACACAAGCTCTCTTTCTCTTTTTCTTTCTCTGTGTGTCTCTGTCTCTCGCTCTCTTTCTAATAAATTCATTAATAACTGCATTAGAATGCTATCAACGGCTAATGCCTCTATTATCAGCTTTTTAATGACGTTTTGGAACCAGCAAAAGAGGAGTTGGATGAGATGTGGAAGAAATAATCCTACTCACAATAGCCTTTTAAGTACAAAAACCGGACAGATCCCTTTAAATAAATCATCTGATCGATGTCTTGAGGTGTGGTACCCGTAGTATAAGCGAAATAATTGACTTAGGGCCGTTGAATTAGTAGAAAAATAATGCACACCCAAGGATTATTTTTATAATAATTCAACAGCCCGTCATCAATTATTCCTTTTATACTACATAATGTATGGATAATCTCACATACTGGTAATGTGGTTTAAGTGGTACATTGTCCTAATGAATTCTTCTTCTCTTTTGCAGGTCTAAGCCAGCCACAGTGAAGCCACAAACACACTTCATAATTCCTGTATCTCTATAATACATTAATTAATAATAATAATAAAAATATCTTATGGAATTTTGCCTCTTTGTTGCCATCTCTGTTTGAAACCTGCAATTGCAGCTGTGTGCGGAATTATCTTCCTTGTGTGGGTTGTGAGTCAGCACAGCTCCGAATCTAATATTTTGAGGAGTTTGTGTGGCAGTCAAATCACTGCATCGGTGTGGATATTGTACTTTGCATTCTATCCTACATCTTGGAATATATGACCCAGATAAGCATTTTCATCGGATATTGTCATCTGAACAAAGTAAGTAACAAGTCTGCCACATTTGTTCTGACCAACTGAGGAAAAAAAAAGCATTACAATAAATTGCTCTACAATGGTGATTTAATCTAAATTAACTCAGATCAAATCAGACCGTGCAAATTATTATTATTATTATACTTTATTCTTAAATTGTTAATATTAACAACATCAGCATTGTGTGACTATGAGTATAGTGTATAAGCAAGTAGATTTCAATTTCTGTACAGTCTAATCTCTAATTGTCATCACACTTAAATTTCATATTAAGAAATTCTTTTAACCCAAAAAGCAAGTTAAGCTCCTTTTGAACTGGTTGTCTTTAAAATACAAATCTTGTGTAATCCCATGCTATCTGTAATCAGAAGCACATTTAAAACTGAATATAATTTAATTTCATTCACATTTGTTTCATAAACACATAATCCCTTCTGGATTACAATCCGCCATCAAAATGATACATTTAATTATTTCACCTGCTTTGAGAAAAGGCTATAAACGATCTGCCACCTGCAGGATCCTCACATGTGATAGCCTGGTAGTCAGGACAACTTCTTTTGTTCATAGACATGACGTAAATCGAAAACTTAGCTTATTAAAAACTCAGTTATTATAAACCGTTGTGAATCGGGCTTAAAGTAAGGCAATAGTTTCGAGCACTGGCTGGTTATGTACTTGTGCAAATTATTGATTTTTAACCAGAAAAAGTTACAGACTGCAGCTTTAATTAATGGCCTTATTACCAGCTATCAGCTAAAAAATTAAATCAGAAATACAAAACTGCAATGGAAACCAATAAATATGTGCAAATAAAGACCAATACAAACTCGTAATGGAACCATCAGAACCAATACAAAACTGTGACGGAAACCAATTAAATATGTGCAAATAAAGACCAATACAAACTCGTAATGGAACCAGAACCAAATAGAAAACTGTGATGGAAACCATTATGTACAAATCGTGACCCAATACAAATTTGTAATGGAAACCTATACAAACCAATAAATCCTAATGGAATATGCCCAAAACACACTACGTAATGGAAACCATTTGGTAATGGTTTTAATGGTTAATGGCTGATGGTTTGTAATGGTTTTGTAATGGAAACCATTAGAATTTCTGTAATGGTTTCTATTGTTTTTTTCAGCAGGGTCTTGAGCGTACCGCCACCTCTCCGTGCGCCCAGAACGTGCTTTTAGCGTACCGGTACGCTCATTTGGACATCTGTTTTTAATAGAGGTTTTAATCCTTTGCCTGCGCTGCCGCTTTTCAGAGCGCCCTTCATAATGCACGCTTCCTAATTCGTCCCACCTAGAGCAGAGACTACATTACCCATACACCCTTGAGTTTTACAAGGGAAAAGCGCATGCGTCGCTTTTGCCGCTTTCAGTGTCAACAACTCAACGTGGCCGGAGAGGGGTGTGTGAAACGCGCACACTCGGCTCGGTAAAAATACAAATACATTGAACAACACTTAATATGCTCTCCTGGCTTCAGACTCTGAGTACTAAAAGAACACGGTCAGAATCAGATGACTCGCTGGCTGACACCCTGTTCTACTGTTCTATGGTTATGTTATGTTTTATAATTTATTTTATTTACATTTTGTTAAAACAAATTTCAATACCCTTTTGCACATTTTATTTATGTTCAGTAGCTCTTTCTAGCGCAAGCAAATACACAAACTAATAAAAGGATTTATTATTTTTTATAAGGTCGTCTGTTGACTGCTGTATAAAAAACCCCTTCAACATAGTTGTTGTTACCTCAGGGAATGAGGGGAGTCATCAAAAAAAAAAAAAAATATATATATATGCTATAATAGAGTACCGGCACCTCTTTTGGGCCATTTAAAGCACTGAACCAAACATATAAAAGGTTACACTGGTCAGGTTAAATAGACCGTAGTATACCGGTCCACTCTGCTGTTATGCCAAGGACGTTTTTGCTCATATGAAGAGGATGATCTTTTCCGTCTAGTTTACATTAAAAAAATAAAAAAATATTATAGTTTAACATTCAGATACATTGCGAATATGGAAACATTTGGATATGTGCCGAACGAGACGTGAGCAATAACCTCCAAATACATCCCAGATAGCAAAATCTTCCGGGCCTTTTCTGGATTCCTCTGGCATTTGTTTGGTTTGTGTACGTTGTTGGCAAATGGATGGCAAACCTGAAGAGTCCCGGAATCGGTGGTGGCGCAACTGGAGGTGGTGGAGGGAGGGGCATTATTTTATGGCTCTCTTCTGGCAAATATGAAACATGCCAGATTCAACGTATTTTTCAGTTGCTGTTGTGGGAGTGATTGTGAAATGAATTAAACAAGTATTTCCTCTCCAGTTTTATCATAATATATATATATATATATATATATATATATATATATATATATATATATATATATATATATATAAAGCCTCTAATGGACAAGGTTGTCTTTGTCATAATTTTATGAAATTACATGGTTATACAATTTTTTAAATGTATGTAAAGGTAGGGTCTGACCATAATTAACTTGACATAATAAAATAAAAACTTATACATGATATTTAAGTATGAAAAAACTTATTAAAACATTTATGATTTACCCTTTGACCTTGCTGCCGCGCCATTTTAAACGGAGTCGGACAGTTCTCATCCTCAGACTGTACCTGAACTGCGTTGAGGTAAAGTGTGTTGCTTAAGCTGAACTATGATTTATTTTTGTTTAGTAATTCCATTAACTGTCCTGCAAATAGCCAGTAACCTAATTTTATTTCCTGATGTATAGGTGGTAAGTTAAGTATGATATGATAAGCATAAACTGTCCGGTTTTTGAATGGTTGTACCAGACCTTAGCGTCAGCACTTAACCAAGCCCGTTTCTCTTCTCCGTTCATGTACATTTCCTGACAGATTTCACCGGTGACTATCAAGAGCCAAGTAAAAGTAAGGTAAGTTGTGTTCTGTATGTTTTTTAACTCTTGTCCTTTTTTTTTTTTTTTTTTTTTTTTGGCATAGGCTATGTAAACGTCTTTTTTTATCTAAGTAGATTTTTTTTTTTTTCGCCCCTAAAGTTAACGTGCCCTCGTGAGCACCAGGCAGATTGTCATGGCAGCTTTAGATGACAGCAATTTGATGAGAAAATTGCATATGGCGTATGAAAAGGCAGTTTATTTGTATTATAATAGCACATTTTTTGAGTATTCAATGGTTGTTTGAAGAAATCCGTATAAAAGCCACTTCTTCGTATCTATTTTACACCGCATGGCGTGGTCAAAATGGCGCTGTCGTTATGTCTGTTGGTCACCGAAAGAATGCAGGAGGCAGACATTTTCCCGCTTTATTCTGCCTACTACATGAGGGATGCGCCAGCCTTATTATAAATTTGAGTTTGACATGTTTTCCACTTAGTTTTGGGCTTTTATAAAAACCCGTGCCTTCATGAGATCAGGCGAAGTTAGCGCTTGAACTCTCAGGCCGGCGACACACTGGATGCGTGGCGTGTCGGTTTTTTATTCGGTTCCCATGTTAACAGGTTAGAGCATGCAGACTGCCTGCGTGAGACGCGCAAAACGCGTGCATGCTAGAAATAGAACCGACGCCTATTTTTCACGCGACACGCGCGTGTGTCGGAAGCGTTTCAAGGCAAAATATGTTTACATGTCATTTTGTACACAAATGCATATTAATTCATGACATTTTGATATTTGAAAGTCTATAGGTTGGCATAAATTCAGATATAAATGTAATTTAAAAAATAAAATAAATTATTATAGATTTTCAAATATTGCACCTGTCAAACATACTCTATTTTGCCGTCAATACTGTTGACGGTGTCCTATCAGTAGGTGTGTAAAAAAAAAAAAGTTTATATTGTTGTCATGAAGACAAGAGCCTGGTTTTTCGGTGGCCTTCCTCTGTCACCTACAGCAGCAGCAGCGCGCCAGCGCCGCGTCAGACACGCTTCTGGTGTGTAAAGACACAGAAAACGCGAAGCAGCCATCACGCTTCTGGCACTAGCTTACTTATGATATATAAAAAAATCTCAGATTCTGTCAATTTTATGGAAAGGGTCAATAAAACAGCTGGAGAACAATTGTCACATAACATTTAGCCTACCTCAGGAAAGCAATTTAATGACCATAATATAGGCCAGAGCACGTAAGTTGGCTAGAAAAAAAAAGAGCTATAGAGTATTTAGCTAAATATGTGTAGCCTATTATATTACACATTTATTATATTTTTACTTGTATCATTAATGTTGTTATTATAATAAAAAACACATTATATTTAATTGGAATTATTTTTAATACTACCAGCTGATAAGGCTATCTGTATGTTTACAGTATTAGGTGAGGTTTTTTTCTTGAGAAAAAATAATGCCTAACTTGTGTACCTTATATTTATCCAAATTAGTCAATATTAAACAAAATAACAAGAATTCAACAAACAAAATAAAATTCATAAAATATATTAAAACAATAATAAAAAAACAATACAACCATATGTTGTCACTAAACCTAATAAAATTCAATTTAGATACTAAAATGTTTTGACAATCACAATACATTTATTGTGATGCAAGATTTTTTTTTTTTTATATCCCAACAAAAAAATCTCACTCCAAGCAAAACTCAAAAGTTGGCAGCTATGAGTTCGTGTTGTTTGAAAATCAATGTACCACAGCCTTTTTGTACCCTGGAAACTCCAGAGTTCTCGCAAGAGCACAATTTTAATTCTCGCTGCGAGACACTCTGGCAATGAAAAATGATGCACATTACTTTTGCCACTTGTATTGCTTGGAGCCAATCACATCGGTGTATCTGATATAGGTGGTATAAGATCACTAAACCGATGACAGTCATGGTGCTATCCAATTGCGTAGAAGTCCGGACGTTTTAGTTTTTATCCTCAACAACAAAAAAATGTTCTTTCCCGTGTTCATTGCACGGTTTCTATCTTATTCAACAATTGAGCCTGACAGATTTTTACATGGAATAAAATTATCAATGAGCTGCAGGCTTCAACAGGAAATATTTTTCATTACCTTTTCTAAGTATATTTGAATGGAGCTGTTTTATTTGGCTAGTGTAACACTGTGTGCCTTGATCAACGTATGTTTATTGAAATTTGAAAGATTTGATTTCAAATTTCAATACAAATAAATCAAATTTATGTGACTAATGTTTACCATACAACAAAGCCTAAACCAACAGTAAAACACACACTACAAGACACACACACAAATAAATACATTCATAAACACCCTAAATAAACCTTTTCTCTAAATCAGTAGCATTAACAAATGTTTGTGTTTGGTTTTCCCCAGTTCACAATGGAGCGGTCCCAGTGGAGTAACATGCGCAAGCGAGCCATAAAAAGGACAAATGACAGAATTTTAGAGGTACAAAGAAGTCTTTGCACAGGTGTCGTAGAGCACAGTGAGATGGTGAGTAGTGACTTTGGTGAAGTTGTGGACACTGAGGTGAGTGAGGATGAGGTCTCTGAAGATGATGAGGAGGATGATGAGATTTCTCCTCCTTTAGATTTGTCGACTGCTCTGTCTGACTGGGCTGTTGAGTATGGTGTATCATTAGTGGCATTGTCTGCTCTTCTGTGCATCCTTAGAGTGCATCACCCCTTTCTTCCAAAGGATGGGAGAACCCTTTTAAAAACGGCAACCAGGTACACTCTGGAAAGGTTGGCTGGTGGGGTGTTTTTCTATTTTGGTATTTTGAACATGTTTCGCAAAACATTTGAGTATTTGTTGTCCAAATTTCCAGATAGAAATGTTTTCATGTTGCAGCTTAATTTTGATGGATTGCCGCTGTTTAAGAGCTCGTCGACTCAGTTCTGGCCAGTGTTAGGCATGTTGCGTCACAAAGATTATGTTTCCAGCAGGCCACTGTTAATTGCTTTGTTCTGTGGTGAGACTAAACCCACTTCATTGCAAGATTATCTTGGTGCCCTTGTTCAAGAATTGACAATGCTGAGAGAGGGATTTGTCATAGGCTCAAAAACCTTGTTTCTGAAGGTAAGTTTGGTCATTTGTGATGCTCCTGCTAGAGCCTTTATCAAACAGGTGAAAGGCCATTCAGGTTATGCAGGATGTGATAAGTGTTTACAGCCAGGTGTTTATGCTAGTCACCGCATGACATTCCCAGAGGTAGCTCCTGATAGGACTGATGAGTCATTTGCGAGGGGCACAGATGAGGAACATCACATAGCAGTTTCCCCTCTACTTGAAACTGGTATCGGTATGGTCAGTCAGTTTCCTCATGATTATATGCATTTGGTTTGTTTGGGAGTAATGAGGAGGCTCTTAGATTTGTGGTTTGGCAGTTCTGGCCCTCTTCGGTGTCGTCGTTTCGGTCGTGACATGCAGGAGATCTCTGAAAAGCTGGTAAGTTTGAAGGCATTCGTCCCAGTTGAATTTGCTAGGAAGCCAAGGAGTCTGGCAGAAAGACTAAGGTGGAAGGCAACTGAACTCAGGCAGTTCCTTCTGTACACCGGTCCTCTTGTTCTTAGGGGTGTGTTACCTGAGGAAATGTATAACAACTTCATGCTGCTATCAGTTGCCATCTCGATTTTAGCCAATCCCCGCCTTTGTTCAGCTCTAAATGCTTTTGTGAAAAGGTTACTTGTGTCATTTGTGGAGCACTTTAGTAAATTGTATGGTCCTGAGTTTGTTGTCTACAATATACATGGGTTGATTCATCTTAGTGATGATGTAAAGATTCATGGTCATTTAGATGTGATCTCTGGGTTTCCATTTGAAAATTACCTGTGTACATTAAAAAAAATGATCAGGAAACCACACAGTCCTCTAACTCAGGTGATCCGTAGAGTGTCTGAAGTTCACAATCAAAAACATAGCGTTGAAGTCAAGTGGCCAAAAACGCAAGTAAATATAGAGCATAGAAATGGGCCTGTACCTGACTTGTTTGAAGGGGATGTTCTTCAATTCAGAGAACTGGTAATGAATGGTGTGCACATCAGAATTACAGAAGGAGACAATTTTGTTAGAATCAATCAGATTGTTGCTTTGGTGGAAAATATTATTGTCTATAAAGAACAGGAGTACATCATCTACCGTGAATTTGCAAAGATGGAGACATTCTTTCATTACCCAGTTGATTCTCAAGAAGTAGGAGTTTTTGTAGTGTCAAATTTGTCTTCAGATTTAAAATGTACAAGGCTGAATGACGTATTCAAATATTTCAGGATGCCATATGGGGAACAGGGCAGTTTTGTTGTCATTCCCCTTTTACATCAAAAATAACTTTTAATCCCCCCCCCCCCAACCCCATCCCTCAGTGTATTTCATAGTGAGCTTCATTAAGACAAATGAAGTGGAGGTGGTGCCAGGCGTGTGGGTGGAAGGAGAGGTCTGTAAATGGCCTAACTACAAACCCGATGCCATGTTGAAGGCCATCAAGAACTGTGAGATGCCTAAGGAGACCTGGACAAGTTATGACATCAGGGTTCTTTACAAAGCAAGTAAGTGTTCACTTTAATCCATTGTTCATGGTTCAAGACTCAGTTAAGCCACTTTATGTATTTCTTAAAATTTAAATGTAACTGTAACACTTGATTTTAAAGTGTCAACATAAGAGTAAGCCTTATTAGCATGACGCACATCATGAACTTTAATGACACTTATGTTTATGACTGGTGTCATTAAGTGTATTTATTTGTTTTTTGTAATGTAAAGTTGACACTGGGATGCAGACATTTCAAGAAACGAATGATTTAATATAGGGCTGGACGATATGGCCAAAATTTATATCACGATATATTTCTTAATTTCGGTCGATAAAATATAATTCCGATATCAATATGAACACTATAAAAAGCCTCGTAAAAACTGCCAAGAACGCCCACAACAGATGTCTGTGTATATACATTTATGAAAAATGAATTTGCCAAGTCTGACACCTCATTTAAAGCCATTTAATATTTTTTGAAAAAAAAAAAAAAAAAAAAAAAATATTTTTGTTGTTTAGCCTTCATACAAACAATAAATGTGAAATCACTGTCAAAAAATCATTTCAGTCTCACCTAATTAAAATGTATATCTTTAACTTCAAACTGCAGGCTAATATATACTACCAGTCAAAAGCTTTTGAACAGTAAGATTTTTAATGTTTTTAAAGAATTCTCTTCTGCTCACCAAGCCTGCATTTATTTGATCCAAAATACAGCAAGAAAAGTAACATTTTGAAATATTTTTTACTATTTAAAATAACTGTTTTATATTTGGAAATATTTTAAAATGTATTTTATTCCTGTGATTTCAAAGCTATATTTTTAGCATCATTACTCTGATTACATGATCCTTCAGAAATCATTCTTATATTCTGATTTGCTGCTCAAAAATAATTTGTTGAAATGAGCTGAGTAGGTTTCTTGATGAATAGAAAGTTTAGAAGAACATTTATTTGAAATATAAATATTTTTAACATTATAAATGTCTTTATCATCACTTTTGATCAATTTAAAGCATCTCTGCTAAATAAAAATTTCTATAATTTCTTTCCAAAGAAAGAAAGAAATGATGCTGACTCAAAGCTTTTGATGGAATAGTGAATCCAAACCCTGCTCCTGGCGATCGACTGTCCTGCAATGTTTAGCTTCAACCCTAATCAAACACACCTGCCTTTAATTTTTAAGTGAGCCTGAAGACCTTAATTAGTTGCTTCAGGTGTGTTTGATTAGGGTTGAAGCTAAACAATGCAGGACAGTCGATCGCCAGGAGCAGGGTTGGGCACCCCTGGTGTAATCAAATCAAATGTAATCAAAATGTAATGTTACAAAAGCTTTGTTTCAGATAAATGCTGATCTTTGGATCTTTCTATTCATCAAAGAATCCTGAAAAAAAGTACTCAACTCTCTTAAATATTGATAATCAGCAAATCAGCATAATAGAATGATTTCTGAATATCATGTCAAGACTGGAGTAATGATGCTGAAAATTCAGCTTTGATCACAGGAATAAACTACATTTTTAAAATAAAACAGTTATTTTAAATAGTAAAAATATTTCAAAATTTAACTGTTTTTGCAGTACTATTGATATAGATTTAAACAAATGTGCTTTAGTCAGTATAAAGAGTATGAAGAGTGCGCTTGAGTTGCTGCAGGAAAAAAAAAGCCACGCTGCTGGAGCCGGGCTTTGAATGCAAACTGATTATCTGCCAGCAGGAGGCGCTGTGAGAGTGGTAGACCCAGCGGTTTCTCCAGTAACGGCTATAATCAAAGGAGCTGCGCCTATGAACGCTTCTTTATCAGATAAAATGAAAATGCAATCGAAACTTTTCTGAAAACAGTCGGTTCCCTTCAGAGATACATTCATATAAAACACCCGCGACATGTTTTGATTTTGAAACGTACAGTGCTCATATTTATTCAACGAAGTCAAACACCACAAATAAATCAATGTATGGGAAACACTGGTATATCGAAATATCGGAAATGTGTTTAAAAACCATATCACCGTTATTGAATTTTTTTTTATCGCGATACATATCGATATTGAATTATTGTCCAGCCCAAATTTAATATATAACAATCATGATCTTATCTCACAACACCAATACCGGTTTGGGTAAAGCTTTGTTTTTCACTTGGTTCCCATTCTTGACAGATAGCTTTAGTGAGGCAAGGTTGAAACTTCGCCGGGCAGAAGATGACACAGACCTCCAGTCAGAAGCAGAGAAGGGGAGGCCAAAAAAAAGAAAAACCAAGTATGTCGCAAATCTGTTGAATCCAGTGTAATGTGTGTTGCACTCAGATTTTGCTCAGTTTGTCTACATAATGTTTGTCTTTAAACTAAGGCATGTAAAAAGATTTAAGCATTTAAGTTGCCAAATTTCTGTAAGAAGTATCACTGAAAAAAATAGTATGTGGGGTAATTGGTGAGAAACTGTAACTGTGGGATTTAATTTACTTCAAAACCTTAGTTTTATTCATGGATGGGTTTCTTCATAGTAGGCAGTGTAAATGGGCCTTACACGGCTGTAGGGTTGTAAATAATTTTAGTTTTCTCTCTTCAAAGACCAAACCAGCGCTTCCTCTTGAGTCAGGAGGAGTCTGATGAGGAGCCTGTGAAGCACAAACCAGTCCTCCCTAAGGTCCCCTCCATTCCACCTCTGCCGTCACTGTTGCGTGATGCCATTTCCTCATCAGATGAAATATCTCCGCCAGCTAGTCAACTTGCCTCTCTGCAGCCGTTTCACGCCCCTGGACCTCCTGAGTCATCCTACCATCTTTCCTCCCAGCCATCTCGCCAACATGGAACACCTGAGCCATCCTACCATCTTCCCTCTCAATCGTCTCGCCACCTTGGAACTCCTGAGCCATCCTACCATCTTCCCTCTCAATCGTCTCGCCACCTTGGAATTCCTGAGCCATCCCTACCATCCTACATCCCCTCTCAATCCTCGCCACCATGGAACTCCTGAGTCATCCTACCATCTTCCCTCCCAGCCATCTCGCCACCATGGAACTCCTGAGTCATCCTACCATCTTCCCTCCCAGCCATCTCGCCACCATGGAACTCCTGAGTCATCCTACCATCTTCCCTCCCAGCCATCTCGCCACCATGGAACTCCTGAGCCATCCTACCATCTTCCCTCTCAATCGTCTCGCCACCTTGGAACTCCTGAGTCATCCTACCATCTTCCCTCCCAGCCATCTCGCCACCATGGAACTCCTGAGCCATTCCATCTTGCCCCTCATGCTGCTTCTGAGATGGACCTGCACTCTGGTGAGACCTTATGCTCTATTTCCATTTACAATACATTTCTATGTTACAGCTGGCAAGGAATGAACCGTTTTTGTTCTGGTTTCAGCATTACTACGAGAGATCATTGCCAAGCAGGAGGTGATGTGTGATATGCAAAGAAATCTGCTGCGGATTGTTCAGGATCTCTCTTCTACACCTACACCACATGGACACCACATGGACGGAAGTTTCCTGCCGTTGAGGGATGCTGAGTCTCTTTTGGCGCTGGACCGCGACATTAAGACAAACCCAGAGAAGAGAAAGGACTTGGTAATAATTACTTTTATCATTAGTAGAAGGATTTTTTTTCTGAACTTTTTTTTTTTTTTTTTGCTTTCTCTGCAATGAACATTCATATTTTCAAAAAAATGTTTTTGTTTTTTGTTTTCCAGGTGCTGACACTGGGCCTTGCTGGGGGCGTGACCCTCAAGGACACTGTGTGGAGGGTCATGAAGATGCTTCTTCAGAATGACTTGGCCTGCAAAATCAATTGGACAGGCCTCCATAGCAAAACATCATTCCAGGGCCTAGAAGTCAAGAATGTTGTTACAGGTAAAAGTGTTGGTTAGATGTACCAGGCAACATTTTAAGGGTTCATTTACCAGCTTTGTAGTCACTTTGATGAGCTGCCACCCCTCAATACAGGGTGAATAAAGTCTCCTCCAATGTAGTGGCCACCGTTTTTAGAGGCAAATCTTTGTTTTTATCAAAGGACATAAATGCAGATAAATGTATTTTGTTTTTCAAAATAACCATGTATGTGTGAAAGAGGTGTTAGTCTATCGTTCATGGTCGGACTACACATTATGATATAGTCTGGCTTGTCAGGCTATGTATACCTCTCTTTTGTAAGGTCTGGGTCTGTTTAACTTTATAGTGGTAAAGAAACTGTATGAACAAATTATGCTATCCCTTTCCCTTAAGTCTCTCACACAAATTTAACAGAAGAATGGGACTTAACTTAAAGGCCTAAATGAAATTTAAGTTTAAATGGCATTGCCTGTCTTTACTTGCCTTTAAAAAGTCTTATTTAAACTCTGAAACCTGCCATGATATCTTTTAATTGTTTGTTTCTAGAAGCCATTCGGAGAAATCCTGGATGCAGAGAATCTACGAACCAGGAGGTGGAGCAATGGTTGAAGCGTTGGTTGTATTTGGCTGGCGATCGAGAGGGGGGTAGGAGGAGGAGAAGCACAGTCCTCCACCACCAGCGACCCACCAACACATAGTCAGGCACATCAACACATAATGTCAGCAAAAAAAACATCTATGCATTTCACTTTGTCCATTTCAGGCCACACTTTAAAGGGTTAGTTCACCCAATAATCAAAATTATTTAACTAATAACTCACCCTTATGTTGTTCCAAACCCGTGAGACCTCGG
This sequence comes from Cyprinus carpio, assembly GCF_018340385.1. Lineage (NCBI taxonomy): Eukaryota > Metazoa > Chordata > Actinopteri > Cypriniformes > Cyprinidae > Cyprinus > Cyprinus carpio. Next base: position 23,595,371 of record NC_056575.1, read on the forward strand.
AACACAGTTTAAGATATTTTAGATTTAGTCCGAGAGCTCTCAGTCCCTCCATTGAAGCTGTGTACGGTATACTGTCCATGTCCAGAAAGGTAAGAAAAACATCATCAAAGTAGTCCATGTGACATCAGAGGGTCAGTTAGATTTTTTTGAAGCATCGAAAATACATTTTGGTCCAAAAATAGCAAAAACTACGATTTTATTCAGCATTGTCTTCTCTTCCGTGTCTGTTGTGAGAGAGTTCAAAACAAAGCAGTTTGTGATATCCGGTTCGCGAACGAATCATTCGATGTAACCAGATCTTTTTGAACCAGTTCACCAAATCGAACTGAATCATTTAAAACGGTTCGCGTCTCCAATACGCATTAATCCACAAATTACTTAAGCTGTTAACTTGTTTAACGTGGCTGACACTCCCTCTGAGTTCAAACAAACCAATATCCCGGAGTAATTCATTTACTCAAACAGTACACTGACTGAACTGCTGTGAAGAGAGAAGTGAAGATGAACACGAGCCGAGCCAGATAACGAACAAAAGATTGACTCGTTCTCGAGTCAAGAACCGGTTGAAGAAAACGGCTCACCGGTTCTTTTGCGCTCGACGTAATGACTTCATTTGCGATGATTGCCCTCCTTGGTTCTCGAATCGGACGCGTCTGGCAGAAACGGTTCTTGACTCAAGAACGAGTCAATCTTTTGTTCGTTATCTGGCTCGGCTCGTGTTCATCTTCACTTCTCTCTTGAAGAAAATAAGGTTGCATCCCAGGAGCTCTACAAGAATGTTATAGAGTGAGGAATGCAGCCAAGGAAAACATAACACAGATAAATTAATTCTTTCCATTTAAGTATTAAACTGTTGTTAAGCCGACAAGAAAAGTTATTTAGGAAAATTATTATTTTAGTTATTGCATTTAGACTGCTATACCACGTGCAGCTCAAAAAATTAAAAATAAAAAAAAATAATATAGTCACATTGAGAGATAGGCTACAAGCAAGTGTTGATCAAATGAGCACATGATCGAATGACATCACATGTATCCATGGCAACGCTCAGCTGCGTAATGACAGTTAACGGTCCTCCCGGTGATTTTCTCAGACATGGTCTTGAGTTTTCGCTTTCGTTGGTCGAAAAGGTATTTCTACTTTTATATTTGTAGACATTAGTTACTGTAAACACTGTGTATCTCATAATGCTTACATTTTATGAAAAGTTTACCTTTTTAAACGATTGCTGAATTTGTCCCATATGGCTGCTGACATTAGGCTATGTAAACACGTTCGAAGCTAACGTTAGCATGTAAAGCTGAAATTATTAAATGTATATAATATTGATAAATATTGAACTTAAATATTGAATTTCCATATGGTAAATATACACACTAAGACACCTATATGCGGCAAAAAGGCCTATGTGCTCTAAATTTCGGACCGCTTAGTCTAAATCCAAACTTTCAGCAGTCTTAACAAATCTTTTTTCAATGAATAAACAATAGTCCTAGACATATTAAATCATAACACTACTGAATGCGTTAATTTTGTTGTTTTAGGTTACACTAAATAAAAATCCTAATTTTACAGTAAATAACTCTAAAAAAAAATTTGAGTATTTTTCTGTTATTTTAAATTATATTTAAAACTCTGTAAAATGACAAACAATATCTGTAAATTAATTAATTGACTGTTCATTTCTGGATTATATCATTAATGATAAATTACAGTAATGCTAATTTTTTTACAGGACAATTACTCTATTATTTATACAGTATTTTTCTGTTTTCTTAAATTACATACAAAGTTGTGTAAAATTACAATAAAAATGTGTAATTAAAGGGTTAGTTCAGCCAAAAATGAAAATTATGTCATTAATGACTCACACTCATGTCGTTCCAAACCCGTAAGACCTCCGTTCATCTTCGGAACACAGTTTAAGATATTTTAGATTTAGTCCGAGAGCTTTCTGACCCTCCATTGAAAATGTATGTACAGTATACTGTCCACGTCCAGAAAGGTAATAAAAACATCATCAAAGTAGTCCATGTGACATCAGAGGGTCCGTTAGAATTTATTGAAGCATCGAAAATACATTTTGCTCCAAAAATAACAAAAATGACGACTTTATTCATTATTGTCTTCTCTTCCGGGTCAGCAGCGTCAGCTTTTCATTAACAGCTTTCAACCATGTCGATACGCAAATTACCCAGCGGATTTTTTATTTTGGTCGTAACTCATAAGTAATCAAAAATGAAAAAATAAAAACGAGTAAGTCTTCACCATCGAAGTGTGGCCCCGCACTCAGATTTTCTCTCCCTTTTATAGCTTTGCATATCCTTTGTATTCCTCCCCTACATTCTCCCTTATTTGGTAATCACGTATGTTCATATACCAATAGAGTACATGACCTTTATCACATCTAATACAGAGTGTCAAAAGTTCAAATGGAAGAATGGCAGGGGTGGTCAGCAACATATACATGTTAGCACAAAAATATCTATAACACCTTTTTCTGCATAGGTACAAGTGTACTCGGTTCAACCACAGAAATCACACCTTCATGCATTGCAAAATCAACACTGCTCGGTTGCGGTTTCATCTCCCAAGCACGTTGGAAAATGCAACCACGTCCTTTTACACTCTTTAAACAAACAAAGCATACATCAATTCTTAAACCATAAAGATTAATACCTTCAAAGATTAGAAAAATAAAATAAAAAATAAAAAAATTGAAACATGATCATGTTTCCCCCCAAAAGAAACTCTTTCATCTTAAACATTGGAGCTTTGAGCTTTAAAGACTCTAAACCATTTGTCAGTGCTTGCAGCTCGAGATGGATCTTATTATACTCAACCATCTCTCTTACCAACTTTATCACCGCTCTCAGCTTGAAATGCATGTCCTGCTGGTATTCCAGATTTCTTCGTTGCTCGGCGACGCTTCTCAACTTTCGCTTGCTTTTTGGCTTTTCGGCTTTCTTCCACTTGCAGTCCTTTAATGTTAAGGCAGGCAAGGCAAGGCAAGTTTATTTATATAGCACATTTCGTACACAATGGTAATTCAAAGTGCTTTACATAAAAGAAAGTAAAATAATCATGAAGAAAAATAATTAAAAAACAAAAAGAAACAAGCAATTTTATAACTTTGAAAATGATTTAAAAATTTACTTATTTAAAATGAATTTAAAACAGAATAGAAAATGATTTTACATAAAATACAGTGAATACGTAAGATACAGTGCAATCAGTTCGGACATAGCACAGTGCTCATTCAATAAATGCACAGCTAAACAGATGAGTTTTGAGTCTAGATTTAAATGTGACTTATGTTTTAGCACATCTGAACTCTTCTGGAAGCTGATTCCAACTGCGGGTGGCATAGTTACTAAAGGCGGACTCCCCTTGTTTTGTGTGAACCCTTGGTATTTCTAACTGACTCGATCATAATGATCTGAGTGGTCTGTTAGGTTTATATTTAGTGAACATATCTGCAATATATTTTGGTCCTAGGTCATTGAGTGATTTATAAATGAGTAAAAGTGCCTTAAAATCAATCCTAAATGTAACTGGAAGCCAGTGTAAGGACCAGAGGACTGGTGTGATATGCTCAGATTTTCTGATTCTAGTCAGAATCCTGGCAGCAGCGTTCTGGATGAGCTGCAGCTGTCTAATGGTCTTCTTGGGAAGGCCGGTGAGGAGACCATTACAATAGTCCACCCTACTGGTGATAAAGGCATGAACAAGTTTCTCCAAGTCTTGACTGGAAACAAAAAATCTGATTCTTGCAATGTTTTTTAGATGATAGTATGCTGACTTAGTTACTGCTTTGACATGACTACTGAAACTAAGGTTTGTCTCCAGAATCACACCAAAATTCCTGACTTGATTTTTTAGTTCTTTGACCCCTAGAGTCAAGATATGCATTCACCATAAAAACTTCATATTTGTTTCTAAATGCAATGACTTCAGTTTTTTCTTTGTTTAACTGAAGAAAGTTCTTGCACATCAATGCATTGGCAGAGGGAATCAATGGGGCTGTAGTCATTTGGCGATAAGGCTAGGTTAATCTGTGTATCATCAGCATAGCTGTGATAGGCAATTTGGTTCTTTCTCATTATTTGACTTAGTGGGAGCATGTACAGACTAAACAAGAGTGGTGCAAGAATTGAGCCTTGTGGGACTCCGCATGTCATGGACATCCACTTAGACTTATGCTCTCCTAGACTCACATAATAGCCTCTCCCTTCTAAGTATGACCTGAACCATTTGAGTACCATCCCAGACAGCCCGACCCAGTTTTCCAGTCTCTCTAGTAGTATGTTATGATCGACAGTGTCAAACGCAGCACTGAGATCTAGCAATACCAGCACTGATATTTTGCCAGAGTCAGAATTTAAGCAAATATCATTTATTATCTTAATGAGCGCCGTCTCTGTGCTGTGATGTGGTCGGAAACCAGATTGAAAATTGTCCAGGTATCCATTTGAGTTTAAGTATTTGTTCAACTGATTAAGGACTACCTTTTCTATAATTTTCCTATAAAAGTAATATTAGATATTGGTCTATAATTGCTCAAAATGGTGTTATCAAGATTGCTCTTTTTCAGGAGGGGCTTAACAACTGCAGTTTTCAGGGAGTTTGGAAATGTCCCAGAAAGAAGTGAGGTGTTCACCACTTCTAAGAGGTCTGCCTCTAAACAGTTAAGCACACTTTTGAAAAAAGATGTGGGAAGTGTGTCAAGATAGCAGGTTGACGATTTTAGGTGCTGCACTATTTCTTCCAAAATTTTGCTATCAATTGCTTCAAAAATAGACATAGTATCTTTTTGATTTTGCGGCCAAATCTGTCTGACCTCTATATTACTTGAGGATGTGCTAATCTCCTTCCTGATATTGATGATCTTCTCAGAAAAGAAGGAAGCAAACTCATTGCATTTGCTGTTTGAGAGCATTTCACTGGGAATCTGACTTGGGGGGTTTGTCAGTCTCTCAACAGTGGCAAAAAGAGTACGAGTGTTGTTTAAGTTACTGTTTATAAGTAGGGCTGTCAAATGATTAATCACGATTAATCACATCCAAAATAAAAGTTTTGTTTACATAATATATGTATGTATACAGGGTATATTTATTATGTATATATAAATACACACACATAAATTATATATTTAGAAAATATTTACATGTATATATATTTATATATTTATATTCTTATATTTTATATTATATATAAATATATTTAATATATAAACATAACATATTCTTCTTAAATATATACATGCATGTGTGTGTATTTATATATACATAATAAATATACACAGTATACACACATATATTATGTAAACAAAACTTTTATTTTGGATGTGATTAATCGTGATTAATCATTTGACAGCCCTATTTATAAGGTTTGAGAAGAAATTCTGTCTAGCTGTGGCTAGTTTCACATTAAAAGCATGAAGGCTGTCTTTATAGATGCTATAGTGAATTTCAAGTTTCGTCTTCCGCCACATCCGCTCGGCTTTTCTGCATTGTCTTTTCATAGTCTGAACTGCTGTTGATCTTCTCTAAACTGATTTCTTTCTGTTTGTTTTCTTACTGACTATTATTGGAGCAATATCATCAATAACATTCTTGACTTTTGAGTTAATGCTTGGTGTTAAAGATATAGCCTCCATAAATAGCACACTAGTGTTCTCGTTTATGCATCTCATTCTGACAGAGACAGATCTAGATTCAGTAGTAGCAGAGATAAATATATCAAAGAAAATACAGAAGTGATCAGATAGTGCTACGTCCTTAATAACAATGGATGAAATGTTTAGACCCTTACTGATGATTAAATCTAGAGTGTGTCCACCTTTGTGTGTGGGCCCATGCACATGCTGAATCAGGTCAAAAGTGTTTATAACCGTTATCATTTCTTTTGTAGTTTTGTTTTCTGCATTATCTATGTGAATATTAAAATCCCCTGCATTAGCAAAACAGTCAAACTCTGAGGAAATCATTGATAGCATTTCTGTGACCTCTTCAACAAAGGCTGGAGAGTATTTTGGAGGCCTGTAAATAATGATAAACAGAATGCGTGGAGCACCTTTCAGCACAATTCCTAAATATTCAAAAGACAAGTACTGACCAAATGACACTTGCTTGCATTGGTAGACATCTTTAAATAGAGCAGCTACACCTCCACCTCTCCTAACAGTCCTGCAGACACTCATGAAAGTAAAGTTAGGAGGGGCTGCTTCATTGAGGACTGTTGCACTGCAGCAGTCTTCTAGCCATGTTTCATTTAGAAACATAAAATCCAGATTGTTTGTGGTTATAAAGTCATTGATTAGAAATTATTTATTTTTTTAGTGAGCGAATGTTTAAAAATGCTAACTTGATGGCAGAGCTTTGTGTCTTTACATTAATCTTAGTTTGATGAATAATAGGCCGCAGATTAGATGAGTTTGCCCTTCGGCTTGAAAAGGCCTTGGACTTTCTATCACGTGATAAAACTGAAATAGACAAAGGTACAGGCACACTGGGTTCGCGCTTGTTCTCTAAACATTTGTCAATGTTGCTGCTATTATAGCGGGGACCCGACACATATCACTGAGAGCTGCTATCAGTTGTTTTTAGTTCACCTACAGCAGATGGAGGGTTTGGACCCTGGCATTGTGGCAGCGGTCAGAGAGCTCTCACAGGAGCAGGGCCCACAGTCTTTGGTGGTTGAGGGGCCCTCAGATAAGATCACCAAGGTCAAAATACTCAACTCCTATATTACATCCAAACTTGACAATTCACAAATAAACATTGATAAGCGAACAAACAAACCTTAATGTGCCAGAACAAACCTCTTGTGCAAGCTCAAACGTGCTGTGTAACACAGACGTTGACGTTCTTGTACATCAAGCAAACATATTTGAGCTTCCATTTACCACAAATAATGTGTGCATTGGTTAATGTTTATGTGAATAACCATTCATTCAACCTGTTCATCATATAAACCGACCGTGTCTCTTCAGAAAATTTGGACTAAACCACTCAATACATATGGATTTTGAAGTGCAAAGTGGTAGTTGCGTGGAAGGACAGAAAGCTCTTAGATTTCATCGAAATCTTAATTTGTGTTGCAAAGATGATTGGATGGGGTTGGAAAGACATGAGGGGGGAGGGAGTAAATGATGACAAAATCTTCATTTGTGAGTGAAATAACCCTTTAAAGGGTTAGTTCCCCCAAAAATGAAAATTCTCTCAGTAATTAATCACCCTCATGTTGTTCCAACCCTGTAAGAATTTTGTTCATCTTAAGAACTCAAATTAAGATTTTTAAGATGACAATTATACATATAAAAACAAGATCAAGTTTAACTACAATATAAATTATATATTTTTAATGTGTAATGCATAATGAATAGATACCTCTGTAAAAACTCCAGCGTAGCTGCAATTTCCACTGGATAGTCAATGTTGTGCAGGTAATATGAACAGAACATCATTTGGAATGCTTTGTTGAAGCTGGGAAGCTGATCATTTACTATGAACTGGTCCACTGCAACCATGAACACATTGGCAGTGAGTGGGCTGTTTCCTGTGCAGTGCAATCAGAGTTTGATTAAAATGGCCAGTAAATATCTTGCTTCAAGTATATGGATTCAATGATGTTATGCAAGCCAGAATTTCAAGTTCAAGTTGAGCTTTATTGTCATTCCGCTACATGTGTGGACATACAGTGGAACGAAATGTCATGCCTCACAGGACCATGGTGCTACATAAATACAGACATACAACAATGAAGTAAAACCTATACACAACTAACCTACTGACAGATTTTGACTTTAAGTACTATATATAAATGTTTACCTATAAATAAACTAAAAGAAACTAAATACAAACTATACAATTGCTACACATAAACACTGTACCTATACACAACTAACCTACTGACAGATTTTTAATATGAATATACTATATATAAATGTTTACCTATACATAGACTGAATGGAGAATAAAAAAAAGGGGGAAAAAAAAGTATAAACCCGATTCCAAAAAAGTTGGGACACTGTACAAATTGTGAATAAAAACAGAATGCAATGATGTGGAAAATTCAAATTTCAATATTTTATTCAGAATACAACATAGATGACATACCAAATGTTTAAACTGAGAAAATGTATCATTTTAAGGGAAAAAAAAGTTGATTTTAAATTTCATGGCATCAACACATCTCAAAAAAGTTGGGACAAGGCCATGTTTACCACTGTGTGGCATCACCTCTTCTTTTTATAACAGTCTGCAAACGTCTGGGGACTGAGGAAGACAAGTTGCTCAAGTTTAGGAATAGGAATGTTGTCCCATTATTGTCTAATACAGGCTTCTAGTTGCTCAACTGTCTTAGGTCTTCTTTGTCACATCTTCCTCTTTATGATGCGCCAAATGTTTTCTATGGGTGAAAGATCTGGACTGCAGGCTGGCCATTTCAGTACCCGCGTCCCTCTTCTAAACAGCCATAAAGTTGCAATTGATACAGTATGTGGTCTGGCATTGTCATGTTGGAAAATGCAAGGTCTTCCCTGAAAGAGACAACATCTGGATGGGAGCATATGTTGTTCTAGAACTTGGATATACCTTTCAGCATTGATGGTGTCTTTCCAAATGTGTAAGCTGCCCATGCCACACACACTCATGCAACCCCATACCATCAGAGATGCAGGCTTCTGAACTGAGCGCTGATAACAACTTGGGTTGTCCTTGTCCTCTTTAGACGGATGACATGGCGTCCCAGTTTTCCAAAAATGACTTCAAATTTTGATTCGTCTGATCACAGAACAGTTTTCCACTTTGCCACAGTCCATTTTAAATGAGCCTTGGCCCAGAGAAAACGCCTGCGCTTCTGGATCATGTTTAGATATTGCTTCTTTTTTGACCTATAGAGTTTTAGCCGACAACGGTGAATGGCACGGTGGATTGTGTTCACCGACAATGTTTTCTGGAAGTATTCCTAAGCCTATGTTGTGATTTCCATTACAGTAGCATTCCTGTATGTGGTGCAGTGCCGTCTAAGGGCCCGAAAATCACGGGCATCCAGTATGGTTTTCCGGCCTTGACCCTTACGCACAGAGATTGTTCCAGATTCTCTGAATCTTTGGATGATATCATGCACTGTAGATGATGATAACTTCAAACTCTTTGCAATTTTTCTCTGATAAACTCCTTTCTGATATTGCTCCACTATTTTTCGCCGCAGCATTGGTGATCCTCTGCCCATCTTGACTTCTGAGAGACACTGCCACTCTGAGAGGCTCTTTTATACACACAGAAGCTGTTCTGCATACTGCTTAGTTAGTTTCATTCTTGAACAGCCCCATATTTTGTATATATACTGCAAAACATAAAAACTGTGCAATGTAAACAATTAAAACTGAAAAAAATTATGTTACATGATTGCTTTCACCCAAGACATTTGTTTAGCATTGTACAATACACTCTTCTTGACCTGTTACTTGTGTAAACAATTTCAAAATAAGTAACTGAACCAACAAATGAAAGTTATTTGCACAACCTACCACAAACCACAATGCAGGGGTTCCAAGGAAGCTTAGTGGTGTCAACATCAGTTGCAATGGCAGTGTCATCGACAATTAGAAAAATCTTGTCTTGTTGTTCTTTGAAATGGGCTAGAAGCATCAGAATAGCTGCACAAGTTTCATCATCTCCTTCCAGAGTTTGGTTAAGAACAGTGCCTACTCTGCTTGATTTATCAGTTTAGGCAAACTGAAAGTACCGCAGGATTCTCCTGATCTTGGAAGCTGTGGACTCTTCAAAGGTGTCATCAATCTAGATGCCTGTTATTTCTCGAAATGAAGCCTCATTCCAAATTCCTGGAACAGGAAAGGCCACACCTTAAATATCTCTTCGGTCTCCTTCAGTCCTGATAATATGTCTCTTCTCTGTAATGGAAATGTCTCCAACATCAATTTTTCCATTTTCTTTTGATCTTTATCTTTGTTTTTAAACATATTAATTAGCTCTTCTTGTTTTTGCTCTTGCATCAGTTTCATGTTTATGTGTTCTTGAAACATGGGATGTAAATGACGACTTTAAATGCCTTGTTACAATTGGTGAATGGGCAATGTACTAACTCATGCTTACTCAAATGTACCTTGAGGTGTGCAATAAGATCTCTGAGATCTATGCATTGCTTCTTACAATTTACATCATCACAGACAAATGACCTTTGTGTGTCATCTAACTGTGAAACATGGCTGTTGTGGGAGCGATAGACATGAGCTTTTAAAGCAGTGTACTTAATTTTTGTTTGCAGTCTGAAAAGCAACATGGAAAATTAATATTTGCTTCATGTCTATGCAAAATTTGATGATCAACATAGCTTTTTATACTTTTCAGGTACATACCACATGAGTGGCATGTAAACTTTTGCATAACATATGCCATTGTAGCCCACTCATAGCCTCAAGCTAAGTTTGCATGTGTGAGATGTGACATACTAAAGGCTGTTGTTTTCGTCGTCGTCGTCTAGGCACGATGTGTTCTGAAGATTGATGAGTAACTTAGGCCTAGTTACTATTCTCACCTAGCCAGTGAGACAAAAAAAAAAAAAAACATTTAATTAGTCTGTATGCAAGTTGAAATGCAGCAACAAATTAGGACAACAATAAATGTATTATCACTGCGTGAAATCGTTGATAAACCAGGTAAAATATGTATGTTTAGTCTAAACTACTGAAACAAAGCACATAGCCAAAATGAGATGATTTATGAAACCACCGTCAATAAACGGTTCTAGCATTATATAGAATTAGAACAGCCCCAGCACAGCGGCAGATTCACCACTGACTGAATTCGAATTATACTGGAAAAATAAAACATTAAGAGTGGGTTACCATTAATAAGTTACAATGTTTTGATCTAGAAAGTTTTTCAGATTTTAGAAATTGTTTTAGTAAACGTTTTATATTTTCATTATATTAAGTCAAATGTAGGCTATAGCTTTTTAAACAACAGTGGTTACAAATTGTTTTACAGAGAAAATTGTAAACCGAGATCAGAAAATCTTTACAAACTCGAATTTCCCAAAAAACACCATCCACATTTTAGATTTCCACATTTCACAACAATTTAGGACAGTCCGTTTCACGAAGTCGCATTTTAATTGTTACTCTGACACAAATTCCCGCACAAGCGGTGTAACTAAGAAAGCAGCAATACTGAGCTATGATGAAATATTTTTTTGATGTTTAATAGAGGGCTAGATGATCGTAGTTTAATTATTTCACTGTATTGTTACTGTTTGTTGCTGTTCAAGTTTTTTTAACTTAAAATGATGCATCTGTTAAATGGGTCGCAATGAATGTATTATGTCAGGAAATCGGTCGCAACTGTAGTATTAGGTTCTATACGGTAGTTTTAGAATACACAGGAAACGGGAGTGACATATACTGTGTGTGTTACGGTACTGAAAGAAAATATAATAAAAAAGTTGTCAGAAGTTATGGCTGGCTGTCGCATCGTCCTCCATTATTAAAGGTTGTCGTTGTGCCTATTAAACAACAGAACATGGTGTCAGAAGTGCAGACACGCAAATTTCAAGTGAGTTATTGAAGTTGTGAAGTTCGTTTAGTCTCAGTTTCGTTTTGTTCTGTCAGCAGAGGGGGGCCTGCCTGGACAAGTTTGCCGCACCATAATGAATTCACATTTAAAGCAGATGACTGGTTGAAATGGATAAAAAGCTTCGAAAGATTTCGAATTGCGTCGGGATTGGAGACGCAGGCGGATGAAAATCAAGTGAATGCCTTGATCTACGTGATGGTTGAGGAAGCAGAAGACATACTAACTTCCATGCATTTAAGTCCAGAAGAAGCGGCTGATTACGAAGTTGTGAAGAATAGACTGAATGAACACTTTATAGCTCGCAGAAATGTGATTTTTGAGAGAGCTAAATTTAATCAGCGACAGCAAGAAGTGGGTGAGTATGTGGATCACTTTATAACGGAACTGCATTGTCTAGCCGAGCACTGTGGATACGGAGAGTTGCATGATGAGATGGTGAGAGATAGACTCGTCGTGGGTCTGACAGACAAAAGGCTGTCAGAACAATTACAACTTGACCCTGAATTAACACTTGAGAAGGCTGTTGTCCGAGTTCGACAAAGTGAACAGGTAAAAAAACAACAAGAATTGCTGAAGTCCAACTTCAAAGGGGATATCGTTAACGAACAGTTGGATAGTGTGCAGGCTAAACAGAACAGCAATGTGAAATCAAAACCAGTGAAGCCACAATATGGGCAGTTTGCAAAGAAAACACCTCATGAAAGATATAAAAAGGGGACTCAGTGTTCAAGATGTGGAGACACAAAAGAACATAAAACCCATCAAATAAAAAAAAAAAATACAATATGAAACAGCTTAAACAAAAAAGGAAATAATGCAAAAATATGCAAGTCAAAGAAAGTGTACGAGGTGAATATTGCTACACTCTCTGAGGATGCAGATGAAGACATTGCATTCCTAGGCTCAGTAACAACTAATGTCGCTGGAAGCCCATGGATGACTGAGATAAAAATTGACAATTATGATGCAGTGTTCAAAATTGACACTGGAGCTGATGTTAGTTGTTCCTGTGACATTGTACAACCAGGGCCGGTTCAACAAATTGAAACATGCAGGGAAAAGCCACCCTCAGTAAACACAATAAATGGACAAAACAAAACAGGTTGTACATGCCATTGCTTGGCAGACCAGCAGTCGCTGCACTTCAGCTAGTAGCCAGGCTGGATGATGTCAGCTTAAGCTCAAAAGAAAGAGTGGAGAAGGAGTTTCCAAAACTCTTCAGCGGCTTAGGCAAAATGGAGGGTGAGTACAGCATTGTGCTAAAGCCAGGGGCAAAACCCTTTTCTCTGTCAACACCTAGGCGCATTTCCCTTCCTCTTTTACCAAAGGTGAAGGAAGAATTAACCCGAATGGAGCAGCAGGGGGTAATTTCAAAGGTCGAGGAACCAACATGTGTGCTCCCAAGGTCGTGGTGCCGAAGCGGACAGGGAAAGTAAGAATTTGCACAGATGTCACTGAACTGAACAAATCAGTTATGTGGGAAAAACATCCTCTACCTTCTGTGGAGAACACGTTGGGACAACTTGCCGGAGCCAATGTGTTTTCCAAGCTCGACGCCAATGCTGGCTTTTGGCAGATTCCGCTTTCAAAGGAATCCTCTTTGATCACCACCTTTATAACTACATTTGGACGATACTGTTATAACCGTCTATGCTTTGGAATTTCTTCAGCACCAGAGCATTTCCAAAAACGCATGTCCAGAATTCTGGAGGGACTGGAAGGTGTGATTTGTCAAATGAATGACGTGCTTGTCTGGGGGTCCACTTAGAGTGAACACGACGAGAGGCTGCGAAGGGCGCTCTCAAGACTTCAGGAAGCAGGTGTAACACTAAATGAGAAATGTGAGTTTTCCAAGAGAAAAATCAAGTTTCTTGGACAAATCATTAAGGAGAAAGGGGTGAGTGCAGATCCAGATAAGGTGGAAGCAATAAAAGCCATGAAACGACCATGTAACGTCAGCGAAACAAGGTGGTTTTTGGGAATGGTCAACCACCTTGGTAAATTCTTACCACATCTGACTGAGAAAACTCAACCACTCAGAGACTTATTGAGAAAGTCCAACATGTGGATCTGGGAATCACCTCAGCAAGAGGCCTTTGATAAAATCAAAGAGGAACTGACAAAACCTCCAGGTTTGGCGCTATATGATACAAACAAGGATACAGTAGTTTCTGCGGATGCCTCTTCATACAGGCTGGGTGCTGTTCTCCTTCAGAAGCAAGCAGAGAATGTGTGGAAACCTGTGGCATATGCTTCAAAGTCTCTCAGTGATACAGAGCAACGGTATGCACAAATAGAAAAGGAGGCGCTGGCCTCCACATGGGCCTGTGAGAGGTTTGCCGAGTTTCTCATTGGGAAAAATTTCCACATCGAAACTGATCATAAACCTCTAGTTCCTCTGCTTAGCTCAAAGAAATTGGATGAACTCCCTCCACGCATTCAGCGGCTTCGTATGCGTTTGTTGAGATTCTCATACACCATATCTCATGTGGCGGGCAAAAACATTGCAACAGCGGATGTGTTGTCTAGAGCTCCCATAAGCAGTACAGCAGTAGGGCTTCCTGAAGAGGACATCAATCTGTATGCTGACTCTGTCATGGCGAGTTTGCCAGCTACAGAAAAAAAGACTAAGGAGATCCAAAAACATCAAGACGATGATTCCATACTCCAGCAGCTAAAGAAATACTGTGTGTCAGGATGGCCAGATAAATTCTCAATTGACAAAGTTTTTCAGCCTTACCTGTCATTTGCAGGAGAACTTTCTGTGCAAAATGGACTTTTGTTGAATGGAATCAGGATTGTAATTCCAGTGTCACTCCAAGCCGAGATACTAAAGAAACTGCATGAGGGACATCTGGGCATAACAAAGCCCAAGAAAAGAGCAAAACAATCAGTTTGGTGGCCAGGTCTCAGTAAAGAGCTGACAAAAATGATTGAAAACTGTGACACTTGTGCACGTGAGAGAACTAACCTCAGAGAAACAATGATGCCTACTGGTTTTCCATCAAGGCCATGGTCCACAGTAGGAGCGGATCTGTTTCAAAAAGAGAGCAAACAGTACTTGGTCATTGTGGACTACTTTTCTAGGTTCTTTGAGATTGCAAAACTGACGTCAACAACCTCGGAGGCTGTGGTTGAACACTTTAAATCCATCTTTGCATGTCATGGAATCCCAGACGTGGTGCGCTCAGATAATGGGCCACAATTTGCTTCGGAGAGTTTCCGCGTGTTTGCACAGGACTGGGGTTTCAACCATGTGACGCCGAGTCCTCATTTTACGCAAATTAACAGACAGGCAGAGCGTGCGGTGAGGACAATTAAAAATCTCCTCAAAAAGGCAAGTGATCCCTACCTTGCACTTATGGCTTACCGTGCATCTCCTCTTGCTAATGGTTACAGTCCTGCGGAGCTCCTCATGGGAAGGAAGATAAGGACACTAGTTCCTTTGATCCCGTCTCAGCTCAGTCCAAAGTGTCCAGATTTGGAAAAGCTGAAAAAAGAAAGAGCTGATATACAAACGTAAACCGAAACAAAATTTTGACAGAAGACACAAAGCACATGACATGACGCACTTGCAACCAGGGGAACATGTATGGGTCAAAGATATGTCTGAAAGGGGTACTGTGGTGTCTACAGCTGGCACACCCAGATCTTCTTCTCCCCCTCCGGTCTTCGAGATCTCCACACGGAACCGCTTCTCTCCCCTCCGCGAGACGGAACGCGACGCTGTGATCGTCGGAGACTCCATCGTCCGACACGTCCGTGCTACGTTAGCCGAAGGTAAAGTGCACACTCACTGTCTCCCTGGTGCTCGTGTTCTCGATGTTTCTGCGCAGATACCCGCGATCCTGAAGGCCGACGAGAGCCCCAGAGCGGTCGTGCTTCACGCCGGGGTTAACGACATCGCACAGCGGCAGACGGAGATGCTGAAGAGGGACTTCAGGAGTCTGATCGAGACGGTTTGCAGCACGACACCCGCGGCGACGATCATCGTGTCAGGACCGCTGCCCACGTATCGACGAGGACACGAAAGGTTCAGTAGACTTTTTGCTTTAAATGAATGGTTATTGTCATGGTGTAAAGAACAGAAACTGCTCTTTGTTAATAATTGGAATCTTTTCTGGGAGCGACCTAGGCTTTTTCGCGCTGATGGCCTGCACCCCAGCAGAGTCGGAGCGGAGCTGCTCTCGGACAACATCTCCAGGACTCTACGCTCCATTTGACTAGTAAGCCAATTCTCAAATAACTGCTATGATGGCTTTTGTTCTACCCACTTAAATAGAAGTACTTGCGCTGTCCAATCTATTAAGACTGTGTCTGTTCCCCGAATAGTGAGGTCAAAATATAAATTTAATGTAGGATCTAGAAAAAATCTTATCGTGATTAAACCAGAAAAATCATAAAATAAACAAAAAAAAACAAAATTAAAAAAATATTATCATAAAAAAAAGATCAATCACACCCAAAGCAGTTATTGTAAATGAAATGATCACAGATAATAGTTTTGATGTACTCTGCTTGACTGAAACCTGGCTAAAACCAAATGATTATATTGGTCTAAATGAGTCTACTCCATCAAACTACTGTTATAAACATGAGCCCCGTCAGACTGGTCGTGGGGGAGTTGTTGCAACAATATATAGTGATATTCTTAGTGTTACCCAGAAAACAGGATACAGGTTTAAATCATTTGAAATACTTATGCTTAATGTTACACTGTCAGATATGCAAAAGAAATCTATCGTATCTCTTTCTCTGGCTACTGTGTATAGACCACCAGGGCCATATACAGAATTCCTAAAAGAATTTGGAGATTTCCTCTCAGACCTGTTGGTTACCGCTGATAAACCGCTAATTTTCGGAGATTTTAACATTCATATTGATAATACAAATGATGCATTAGGACTTGCGTTTACTAAATTATTAAACTGTTTTGGAGTAAAGCAAAATGTCACCGGGCCCACTCATCGTTTTAATCATACGCTAGACTTAATTATATCGCATGGAATCGATATTACTGACATAGATATCGTACCTCAAAGTGATGATGTTACTGACCATTTCCTTGTATCGTGCATTCTGCGTATTAATAATAATAACTATATAGCTTCGCGTTATTGTCCGGGCAGAACTATTGTTCCAGCCACCAAAGACAGATTCGCAAATAACCTGCCTGATTTATCTCAACTGCTCTGTGTACCCATAAATACACATGAACTAGACAAAATGACTGGCAATATGGGCACTATCTTCTCTAATACATTAGAAGCTGTTGCCCCCATCAAATTGAAAAAGGTTAGAGAAAAAACGTACTGTGCCATGGTACAACAGTAATACCCACTCTCTCAAGAAAGAAACTCGTAGTCTTGAGCGCAAATGGAGAAAAAACTAACTTGGAAGTTTTTAGAATTGCGTGGAAAAACAGTATGTCCAGCTATAGACAGGCTCTAAAAACTGCCAGGGCCGAGCATATCCACAAACTCATAGAAAACAACCAAAAAAAATCCAAGGTTTTTATTTAGCACAGTGGCTAGATTAACAAATAACCAGATCGCCACCCGATCTAAATATTCCCTCACAGTCAAATAGTAATGACTTTATGAATTTCTTCACTGATAAAATAGATAACATCAGAAATACAATAACAAATGTAGATTCTACAGCGTCTAATACTTTAGGTTTATCTATCGCACCCAAAGATAAACTGCAGTGCTTTACAACTATAGGACAGGAAGAGCTAAATAAACTTATCACTGCATCTAAACCAACAACCTGTTTATTAGATCCTGTACCCACTAAATTACTGAAAGAGTTGTTACCTGTAGCAGAAAAACCGCTTCTCAATATTATTAACTCGTCTTTATCTTTAGGTCACGTCCCAAAACCATTCAAGCTGGCGGTTATTAAGCCTCTTATTAAGAAACCACAACTAGATCCTAGTGAACTGGCAAATTACAGACCCATTTCAAATCTTCCATTTATGTCTAAAATTTTAGAAAAATTTGTGTCTGCTCAATTGTGCTCCTACCTGCAAAAAAATGATCTCTATGAAGAATTTCAGTCGGGTTTCAGGCCCCATCATAGCACAGAAACTGCACTTGTTAAAATTACAAATGACTTGCTTCTTGCATCAGACCAAGGCTGCATCTCATTGCTAGTTTTACTTGATCTTAGTGCTGCGTTTGACACCATAGATCACGACATACTCATAGATAGATTACAAAACTATACAGGTATCCAAGGGCAGGCTTTAAGATGGTTTAGATCCTACCTGTCCGATCGCTACCACTTTGTTTATCTAAATGGGGAGTCATCTCATTTATCACCAGTAAAATATGGAGTGCCACAAGGATCTGTCCTAGGTCCTCTGCTATTTTCAATATACATGTTGCCCCTTGGTAATATCATTAGAAAATACGGGATTAGTTTCCACTGTTATGCTGATGATACTCAACTATATATCTCAACAAGACCAGGTGAAACTTCAAAATTATCTAAGCTAACAGAGTGTGTTAAAAATGTAAAAGATTGGATGACCAATAATTTTCTCCTATTAAATTCAGATAAGACAGAGATATTACTTATTGGACCAGAAAACATTACACAGAATCTCGTAGATTACAATTTGCAACTAGACGGATGTACTGTTACTTCCTCTACTGTAAAAAAATCTGGGTGTTATATTAGACAGTAACTTGTCTTTTGAAAATCATATTTTCCCATGTTACAAAAACAGCATTCTTCCATCTTAGAAACATTGCCAAGCTACGAAACATGTTACCTGTTCCTGATGCAGAAAAGCTAGTTCCATGCATTGTACATGACCTCTAGACTGGACTATTGTAATGCACTTATAGCTGGTTGTCCTGCATCCTCAATAAACAAGCTACAGGTAGTCCAAAATGCAGCGGCTAGAGTCCTTACCAGGTCAAGAAAATATGATCATATTACCCCAATACTACAGTCTCTGCACTGGCTACCTATTAAGTTCCGTATCAGTTACAAAATATTATTACTTACTTATAAGGCCCTTAATGGCTTAGCTCCTGCGTACCTAACTAGTCTTCTACCACGCTACAACCCATCACGCTCCCTAAGGTCACAAAACGCTGGACTTTTGATAGTACCTAGGATAGCAAAGTCCACTAAAGGAGGTAGAGCTTTTTCGCATTTGGCTCCCAAACTCTGGAATAGCCTTCCTGATAATGTTCGGGGCTCAGACACACTCTCTCTGTTTAAATCTAGATTAAAAACACACCTCTTTGGCCAAGCATTCAAATAATGCATCTCATAATTTTGGACTGCAGTTATATCTGATCAAATGTGCATTATTATTCTTTAGCTTGGGTTAAACAAATTAATTTTACTTGGCTGGAACAGCAGCTACGCTAATTATGTCTCTATTTGTTTCTCTGCTTTGCCACGGGATTTACATCCCGTGGTAACTAGGATTTACACAAGCTCCAGTCTGGATCCAGAACACCTGAGAAGAGATGATGCCAGCCCCTCAGAGGACCTCAGATGATGCTAACCCAGAGACAACATACAGAACTACCACATTTTGCTATAAGTTTGATTGCATAATTGCTGTTAATAGTGTTAATCGTCTGTTTGTTTACGTCTTTTTATTGATTTTTCTGAACATTTCTGCCATATGCACATGAACTGACAGTCACCACTGATAAACTACTACTAAATATTGTAGAAACTTAATTTTCTGTAAAGTTGCTTTGTAATGATTTGTATCGTAAAAAGCGCTATACAAATAAACTTGAATTGAATTGAATTATCTTATAGAGACTCCAAGGGGTACACTGAGGAGAAACAGGTTTCACCTTTCTCCAACTCCAAATTCTCCTGTGATCTCTTCTGATCTTCCAGACCTGACAGAGATGCAGGCATCTTCACACTCTGCAGGTTTAATGGTCACACCAGAAAGTCAGAAGGTATGCCAGCCAACTGCACAAGGTACGAGACGATATCCTTCCAGGATCAGAGCACCTCCTGGGTATCTAAAGGACTTTGAATGTAGTTAAGAGATACCCCGGATAAACACTGAGTGGCCAATGGGGCAGAATAATCCCCACACTCAGTTGAAGGTTTTGGGCAGTCTACCCCATCCTTCTAGTTTAGAGAAAAAATAAATACAGAACACATTTTGCTGTGAAAAAAAAAACGTTGTATTGTTCAAAATGTACAGAATTGTTATTTGAACCTTTTTGTTTAAGAATGGTAATTGTCTAATGAGAAGATAAATATTTCTTCATTGCAAGTTTATGTTGCTCCCCTCAAAGTATTATTTGGAAAGGAGGATGTAGTATTAGGTTCTATACGGTAGTTTTAGAATACACAGGAAACGGGAGTGACATATACTGTGTGTGTTACGGTACTGAAAGAAAATATAATAAAAAATTTATCATAACATACCAATGTCTCCCTCATCGTCCTCCATTATTAAAGGTTGTCGTTGTGCCTATTAAACAACAGAACAGCAACGACATTGTGTTTCATTGTAAAGCAGACACAATTAGTTCAAAGAAATTCAGCTTCTAAAACACATCTCTAGACCTTGCACTTACAAAAAAAAAAACTTCCACTGACTTGCCTTGCAACCAAATCTCTATCTGTGTGAACCCTGTATTCTAATAGCTGTAGTAATATCTGTTCGACAAATACTTGAATGGGCCACAAAAGGGTTTTTTTTTTTTTTTTTTTTTTTTACTCTGTGCTCTGCCCCCTCATCAGTGCTGTGCTGGCGCCGGCTCTGCTCATATGACACTATAATTTTAAAGTATATTGGTTATTATATTATCTAATCTGTGCATTTGTTACATAGAAATTATGTCTATATGGTAATACGTGTATGCATCGACATCGGACTGGGAGTAAAACCAGTACTGATTACCAGGGCCCGAAAGTAAGAGAGGGCCCTTGAAAAGTCTGGAATATATTTTATTTTACCTGGATATTTTCATGGGGGGGGGATCTTGTGCAACGCCCCTGCGTGTATGAGAGTGAGGCAGTCAGTGCTGGGGGTAACGAGTTACAAAGTAACGGATTACAGTAACTATATTACTTTTTTGGGTAACGAAGTAAAGTAACGCATTACACTAATAATATTGGTAACTTCACTACTTTACTAGACTATAGGAACGCGCTTTTCTGTGTTACACAAGCTATGTTTGCCTGTGTGTAAAGTTCTGGGCCGGGTTTCCCGATAACGATTGATCTTAGCGCTTAAGAACGTTTTCTACGAGTAATTTTACGATTGTAAAATAACAATAACGTTTCACGTGTGTTTCCCAAAAATGCACATAAAGCAATCGCACATAGCTGTGCTTTAAGTGCGGAGACGCTATCCGTTTGTCAAGTGCTGGAACGTCACCTTAAATAATGGCTCTTAATTGTAGTAAACGATAGTTTATTGACGTTAACCTAATGCTGCGTTCCAGACAGACAACTTGGATATAATAACTATAATACAATACAATATTATGGGCCCTATCATACACCCGGCGCAATGCGAAGCAAGGCGCAGCATAAGTGTGTTTGCTAGTTTCAGTCCGACGCCGTTCGCATTTTCCCGTCCAGCACAACGTCATTTAATTAGCAAATGCATTTGTGCCCATTTGTGCGCCCATGGGCATGCTGGTCTAAAAAAGAGGTGTGTTGAGGCGCATTGCTGGCGCATTGCTATTTTAAGGAGCTGAAAATAGACTGCGCCATAGACCAACTCAAACCTGGTCTAATGTCTGGCGCAATGTTTTTTCTTTGTTATTTAAAGAGCGTGTTAGTATATGCGGGTCCACAATGCGCGTAAACGCTGATATTAAACACAAGGATGCGCAGCAGCACACAAACATGCCAAATATTAAAAATTAAAGGATTGCAATTCATAAGAATTTTTTGTAGGCTAATTAAATATAAAAATACCTACATGTCATAATGGATAGTCATCGCATGTATCAGAATTAGGATATCTATTTGCTCGCACACGAGCAGCTCCGTTTCATCTCGGAGACGCGTTCTGTCTTTGCGCTTGCCAAATTCCACCGTGTAAATAGTAAATCTGTCATGGCACGAGCGCAACTGGCTCTTAAAAGAAATGGAAGATGAGACTCTGATTGGTTTACTGCACGTTACGCCCAAAAAACACCCATTACTCATTAAGAGGATAGGGACAACCCGTTTAGACCCGCCAACCATTTTTCCGTCGTTAAAATAGCAAAAGTGGATTTGGACACGCCCTGAGTGCACCTGCGCCGTGCACTTTACACTTTGCGTTTAGATCATTAAAATAGGGCCCTATATTACATTATATTATATTATAGTGTATAATATTATACTTTACATAATAATATATAATGTACTTTTTATACAGTAGAGAGAGAGAGAGAGAGAAATTATTTCCGGGTCTAATACATACATAGCTGGATTTCATACAAACAATCTTTGCTAAAATACATTACAAACTGTCATAGTGAGAAGATCTTTGTCCTGTATCAATGCTAAAGGCATAACCACTGCAGTCAACACCTTAGAGTATCCATGCTGTTAAATAAAAGTCTGTAGACAAGGGTTAGGGTTAGGGTTAGGGTTAATCATGTACTTCAATAAAAACACAATTTAACCAATTGATAAAATATAACAGCCAGCCTATAAATACAACTAGATAAATAGCATGTGTATATTTTTTCTGTTCTTTCTTTTAAAACATGTAATCTTTCCCTGTAATTGCAATGTTACCACACTATTGGCTGTCTCTCTGAGTGTTTTTGAGCATGATTCTGAGTGTCATCCAGGAATCTGGCCAATGACAATTATGGGCGTCTTTACAGTTAGAGTTTGAATATACGTCAGTTGGAGTGAGTGGGTGTGTGTGCTGCTGGCTGCTTGCGATCTTCAGTACTACTTCGGGTTCTGTGGCTTTTTACATTGTTTAAACATTGTTTAAACATGGATTGTTTTACATCGGACTGCTACATTTTTATTTTGAGTGAGTAAATGTAAATGAACAACAAACACGGAATATGGACAACGAATTTTAACAATGCGTAACGGACATAATGCAATCTGTGGAAGGTAAATAACATTTTATTTTATGAAAAAAAATCTGCTAACGTTACATCAAAATATGTGTTAAATTGAGAATCTAAACGCGATTACATATTTCAATGTATTAGGCTAATGTTATGTGTTGCTAGCATGTGTAAATATTGTCAGCTAATTTAGATTTTGATACTCAGCATAGGAGCTTTACAATGAGAACATTGTATTTTTAGACAGAGAGGAACTCGAACCACACTCCTTGACTCTAGAAGAATCTGCAAACTAGGCTTTTGAATCTACTGTTGATCGCGGCATATAGGCCTACCAATCAGTCAAAATGATGAGTCATCATAATATGTTTTGGAGCTGGTGAGTAAAATTTTGCAAGCTTTTGTAAATGTCTCTGTTAGTAAGTAAAAACAAATAGCTAATATTCCTGTGTATGTGTGTGTTTCCCTCCTGATCCAGGAATTTTGGGAACAAATATTATTCAGCCACACGATCTTCAGATGCGTGAGTATTGCCATAGTAAAATAAACATGAAATAGAGGCAGAACATGTAAACTCTGCTGAAAGGCACACTGATTCAAACCCTCTTGACAATATTTTACCTGTCTTCTCGTCATCACGTCTTTTTTAGATCAAGCATTAGAACAAAGTTTATGGAGCAGAACAGGCACTAACAGAGGCACTAACCAAAACTCCATCGGTGACAGAATGGAGAAAAAACCTTGGGAGAAACCAGGCTCAGTCGGGGGGCCAGTTCTCCTCTGACCAGACGAAACCAGCAGTTCAATTCCAGGCTGCAGCAAAGTCGTAGAGGCCATTCTTCTAACGATGTAGCAAGTACATTGGGTGTTATGTGAAGTGTTCCCGGTTCTGGTTTACCTAATTAATGCAGCCTAAAAATCCTTTAACGGATTTGGATATTAGAAGTGTATTAATATGTTATGTGTAAGCCAGGTTAAACAGATGGGTCTTTAATCTAGATTTAAACTGCAAGAGTGTGTCTGCCTCCCGAACAATGTTAGGTAGGTTATTCCAGAGTTTGGGCGCTAACTCTAAGGAGAGCAGTCTCAGTACTATGATACGATCTAAATCCTGACTGGAAATCCTCACAGATGCCATTTTTCTCTAAGAAGGAATATAATTGTGAGGATAATACCTTTTCTAGTATCTTGGAAAGAAAAGGGAGATTCGAGATCGGTCTATAATTAACTAGTTCTTTGGGGTCCAGTTGTGGTTTTTTGATGAGAGGCTTAATAACAGCCAGTTTGAAGGTTTTTGGGACATACCCTAATAACAATGAGAAATTAATAATATTCAGAAGAGGATCTATGACTCCTGGAAGCACCTCTTTTAGGAGCTTAGATGGAATAGGGTCTAACATACATGTTGTTGGTTTAGATGATTTAACAAGTTTTTACAATTCTTCCTCTCCTATAGTAGAGAATGAGTGGAACTGTTCCACAGGGGATCTATAGTGTCTGATGTGATACTGTAGCTGATGGCTGCATGGTTACAATTTTATCTCTAATAGTATCGACTTTAAAAGTAAAGTAGTTCATAAAGTCATTACTGCTGCGATGTTGAGAAATGTCAACCCTTGTTGACGCTTTATTTTTCGTTAATTTAGCCACTGTATTGAATAAATACCTGGGGTTATGTTTGTTTTCTTCTAAAAGAGACGAAAAGTAATCAGATTTAGCAGTTTTTTTAATGCTTTTCTGTAAGATAGGTTACTTTCCCTCCAAGCACTACGAAATACCTCTAGTTTTGTTTTCCTCCAGCTGCGCTCCATTTTCCGGGCTGCTCTCTTTAGGGTGCGAATGTGCTCATTACACCACGGTGTCAGACTGTTTTCCTTAACCTTCCTTAAGCGTAAAGGAGCAACTGTATTTAAAATGCTAGAAAAGAGAGAGTCCATAGTTTCTGTTACATCATCAAGTTGTTCTGAGGTTTTGGATATGCTAAGGAATTGGGATTCAGGAGAATGGACCAAGAAAGAACTGAAAATTTGGGTTATATATCTTCTTAAGCTTGAAAACAAGGAGCAGGTGAGATAAATCAATAAACCAAAGTATCTATGAAAATAAATGTGTAAGAAACCATAACAAATAAGGAGACATGGAAAAAAACTTGGAGCTAAAACAGAAACCCCATGTAAAACTTTTCAGGTTTCATCTGTTTTCTTTATTGTTTTCCATTGTGTTTGATTTGTCCTCATGAGTTAAACGATTAGCCCCATCTGTCATTGGTTTTCTTTCTTCTGTCACCCTGTGTATCTATAGCCCTCAGTTTGAGTTATTATTTGTATGTTCTTGTCATTATTAAGGTGGTTTGTTTGATATATTAAACCATATATGAACCAAACTTATTAGATTTTATAAATGACATTAAATTCTATATAAACCTGAAAAAAAAAGCACTTGAAAACATGTGATGCTTTAAAATCACCTGTTCTGGTGCCATTGAAAAAAAAAGCATACTTTTCTTTGTTTACTTTCCTTGCGTCTTAGCTCCACCCCCTTAGGATGCAAGGAAAGGATTCAAGGAAAGAAAATGAGGATAGAGGAACTGAAGGAAAACATATCTGTATATTTGAATTTTCGTCATCACTCAAGTGTCACTTCATAGTGTCATCAGCTGCTGCCCTTATGCTGTTTTGTTCATTGTCTAATAATAAAGCAGGATGCCCTTTTGAAGTATTTGAAATATTTTACACTGGTTTATTTACACTGCAAAAGTGTAATGTGTTATTTTTTTCCTCTCTGTACAGGATAAGACTCTCTCCAACCAACAAAAGCCTCACTGAAAACAACCAACAACAAAAGTAAGAACAATTAAATACAAGAAAATCAACAAGAATCATTATAAATATAAAGAAACAAAAATATTAAAGGGATATTTCACCCAAAAAATTAAAATTTGATGTTTAGCTGCTTACCCCCAAGGCATCCAAGATGTAGGTGACTGTTTCTTAGAACACAAACTGAGATTTTTAACTGAAACCGTTGCAATCTGTCAGTCATATAATGCAAGTGGATGGGAATCATGGCTTTGAGAGTCTAAAAAACATACACAAACAAATTTAAATTAAACCCTGTGGCTCGTGATTATACATTATACAAGGTGGGATATATATTTTTTCAAAAACACTTTAGAAAACTGAGTCTGGACGAGTACCAAAACAAACTTCGTGCCTACTCATGATGCAGATAAGAGAGCGCTCAGTGCACAGGATAGACATTAGCCGAGCCGAGCGACAGAAAGATAGAGATGGCGGATAAAAAAAACAAAAGAGGAAACCATCGTAAGCCTTCTTTTGTTGCGCAGATAAGGCAAGAAGTAGGACCCAGGTAAATATCAGATCAGCTTTCCAGCTATGGAGAGAGCCAAGGAGCAGGAAGGGCTGTGATCGGATGCTGAAGTTGCTTTGTTTCTTCTCGATAGTTGAGTAACACTATGTCTGGACTGGACGTGACAGCGACCGTTGAAAATCATTTGAAATTTGTGTCAGTACATCATAAAAAGAACGCAGCAGCAGTTTACTGTCAGGGATTTGTTGTGTCACTCCGCATCCAGTTTGGACAGCATCACTGATTATAAGTTGTGTAGTATTTTGTCACGCTGCACTGCTCGCATCCAGTGTAGACACGGTGTAACATTTTTTTTCTTGGTTTCACAGACCTAATCGTTGCCTGTGTTGCGTATGTATGTGTGGGGCAGAGCTATCAAAATAGGGTCAAGACCCTTTTGGAGTAGGGGCCTGTTTGTTTTGGTGATTTTAAATGTCAACATTGGCTACCAGAATAACTGTTGTGGTGTTCATGCATATTGTTTCTAGATTATTGTGTAGAGTGATCAGATGCATTTTAAATACTTGCTAAACGCTTCATTGGCCAAAAAAAAAATTTTCACACACAAAAAATATTTTTTACAAAAAATTCACAGGTTTTTGATCATGACACAAAATGACCAGCTAATATTAATCGACTAATCATAGCAGCACATGAAAGTGTGAATGAGTATTAGTCAGGTGAAATCACTATCATACTAATTAGATTGTAAGAGCAGACTAATTGCTATAAAAGGAGGGAAGAAGCGCTTCCAATCATTGTGTTCTTGTTATCAATTGTTACCTCCAAAGAAACACGTGCAGCCATCATCACTTTGCATCAAAATGGCCTCACATGCAAGGAAATTGCTATATAGAATATTGCATCTGAAAGAACCATTTACCGGATCATCAAGAACTTCAAGGAAAGAGGTTAGACTGCAGTGAAGTCATCCCAGAGTGTCCAGCAAGCACAAGGACCATCATCTCCTGAGGAGTCAGCTATGCTATCATGTCTCCAGCAGTGCAGAGCTCAGGAATGGCAGCGGGTTGGTGTGAGAGCGTCTGCACGCACAGTGATGCCAAGACTTTTGGACAACGTCCTGGTATCAAGAAGGGCAGCAAAGAAGCCACTTCTCTCCAAGAAAAGCATCAAGGACAGACTGAAATTCTGCAGGAAGTACAAGGATTGGACTGAGACCATCCATGTGTGGGGTTGCTTTTCAACCAAGGGAGAGGGCTCTCTAATAATTCTGCCCAAAAGCACTCCCATGAATAAAGAATGGTATCAAAAAACAGCAACAAGGGCCAAATGATCAGGTGTAAATTATGCTCATCAGCCTTCTACATTCTATTTTTTGGAAAGCCAGTTTGATCTGGGTGAATGATGTCTTGTATAAGTTACTAGACTTTAAGAAAAGAACATTGGCCTAAATTTTCAGATAAAAGTTAAGGAGGGAAGTTGGATGACAAGCCAAATACTGTTTGTGTGAACAAGAACAAAAAGTTCCTACAGGCTATAACAAAGTTTAAAGTGATGAGGGGAGAGCTAAGTGGTTTCTCTGAAGATGTCATAGAGATGTTGCCACTTTTGCCATCCTGTTATGAGAAGAAAGATGCAATGTTCTGTTATGTAGAGGACATACTGCACACTTGAATTAGGAGGCCATAGACAAGTGTGATGTTGAATGGATTTGTATTTATTAAAAAACAAAATAAAAAATATGGAGCACAAACATGAATCATCTCTCACACACTCACCGACTTCACCCAATTCTTTTTTCAGGACCTGCTGTGTGTGGATGAAAATGTAATAATTGACAACCCCCTCCCTCATTATTGACTGTGCATCATGTTTGGGAGCTATCATTGCTTCAACATCAATCATCAAATACAGTTTTCTTTCCCAAGGCGTTTTCTCCTCAATTCAATATAGAGAAGAGCACTAAAGTGGAGAAGACAAACACAGCCTGTCTTCTCGTGAACGCAAAAGTCCTAACCTTGATTCAGAAGCTTTCTAATCATGAGTGGCATGATGTCTGATTATGGACTGAAGTCCATAAGATTTTTGACATGTAATGATGTGCCTTGATGTGCTTTGTTTCCTTCAATCTCTTTGCCTCCATCGTTCCTCCTTCAGTTACACTAAGAGGATCATTAATATGTCACATGCTCTCTATTGTATTATTTGTAAAGAAAAGTACGTATTACAAATTTGTGTTGAGAAATGACTTTTTTGAGGTTAATAAATTCTTTAAAAAGCATACTATTGGATTTTTATGACTTCCAGTATAGTATCTCTCAAGGCATCTCTCTATGGTCATGTATACACTGCAAGTTTCAGGAGTGACAACCGGATTTAAATGTGGGAGTGAGTCCCGTAAATTATCGTTCCATGTGTGTGTGGAACAAGACTCACTCCCGAAACTGGCAGCATGGTAACCATAGCAACAATGTGTCATCCTGGAGAGAATGGAGGTCTGCAGATTAGCTAGTTTTATGTAAGCTGCTGTTGACAAAACAAACAGACTGCAAAGACATGCAAAAATCCGCAAAACGTTATTAAATCACCATCGGAAGAGATGTCGTAATCTAGTTTTGTTCTCTAAACTGTTATTGATCAGCCTACCTACACTCACTTGACCGCAATGTCTGGGTTGCTCCAAGACCACAGGGCTGATGGGAGCAGCTGCGGTGCAGGGAGACTGACTGGGTCCAAAAGAATAAGCAAAGAATGAGCAAAACATATACCTGCATCTCTGCCATTTACTTGCTCCGCACCTTCTAAATACACCATACGTCAAAATTTTTTGGCCTATTTCTTCGAAAACCAATTTATTTATTTTTGTGCTGTCCATTTTTTTTCTGGATACCTTTGTCGGCCAATACTACAATCAATAATTTTGTCTCCTGGTTGGTACACACTACACCTCTCTCCGCTATCCTGTCAGATCTGAGGTAAACACTTGACGTCTTACATTGGCGTGCTTCTCGTGACATCATCATTAACAACTAGTTGTTCAGTTCAGTTCCGTACACACTGCATAGAATTTCTGTAAATGCGGTTGTCACTACCTGTATTTTTCGGGAGTTAATGCAGTTGTCACTCCCTTATTTTAGTGAATAATGTGTGTACAGAATGCAATTAAGAAGTAGAAGGTGAACTGACAACCAAATTTAGCTGTAGTGTGTACGTGGGTCTCACATCTGGATGACTTTTAAGGTGTATCTATAGGTGGTGAGAAAATCTGCATGATATTGTTATTACACATAATAAAATCAATTGGTCTTTCTTCAAAATGCAGGTGATTTCTGAAACTGCTGTATTTAAAACCTCTTGCCACACTGTTGAACACTATAATTTCTTTTCAGAATGAGTTTGCAAATGACATTTCAGGTCTCTTTGATATGTAAAACTCTTTTCACACTGAAGACATTTGAAAGGTTTCTCTCCAGTGTGAAGCCTCATGTGAATGTTAAGGTTTCCTTTATGTGTGAAACCTTTTCCACATTGAGGGCAGGTGAAAGGCCTCTCTCCAGTGTGAGCTCTAATGTGAATCTCAAGGATTGACTTGCTTATGCAAGTCTTTCCACAGTGATTGCACATAAAAGGCTTCTCTCTGATGTGAGTATTTACATGATTCTTAAGGTCATTCCTGTCTGTGAAACTCATTCCACAATGATGACATGTAAAACCGTTCTCTCTTGAGTGAATCCTCATATGCTGATTAAGGTTAACTTTACAACTGAAACTCTTTCCACACTGACCACATACGAACGGCTTCTCTCCAATGTGAATTCTCATGTGAGTCTTAAGACATTCTTTTCGTGAGTAGCTCTTCCTACACAGTTTGCAGGTAAAAGGTTTCTCTCCAGTGTGAATTCTCATGTGGGCGTTACGGTTTCCTTTATGCGCAAAACTCTGTCCACAGTGTTGGCATGTATAAGGCTTCTCTCCAGTGTGAACTCTCATGTGGGCATTAAGGTTTTCTTTACGTGTAAAACTCTGTCCACAATGTTGGCAGGTGAAAGGCCTTTCTCCAGTGTGAATTCTCATGTGGACTTTAATATTCTGTTTTTGAGTGAAACTCTTTCCACATTGATGGCAAGTGAAAGAACCATTAGATATGGTTTTCTGAGCCCTTTTTTGTGAGAAAGTCTTTTCATTATGAATGGATTTATCTCCAGTCATGAAATCATGATGTTTCTTGCATTGATCTTTCTCTTTCATTTCATTCAGTTCTTGACTCTCCACTTTCAGCCCCATCAGGCCTGATGTGAAAAAAAGAAAAATACAAGTTAACACAAGTTCAATGGCTCACAGGAACAGACATCAAAATAAACCTGAAAGCATTAAAGGAATAGTTCACTCAAAAATGAAAATTCATTCATCATTTACTCACCCTCAAGCTGTTCCAAATCTGTATGAATGTCTTTTTTTCTACTGAACACAAAATAAGATATTTAATTAATTGTTAAATAAACATACAGCACACTATACCCTTTCTCCAAAAAAAGTATTTTTTTTCAATACACAAATGGAGGATGAGTGAATGATGACAGAATTTTTATTCTTGGGTGGACTATCATTTTAAAGCATCAAAGCCAACATGAGCCCCATCGCAGCATTCTTCTTAGTTCTAGAAACTAAGTTATAGGAACTAGCCGGTTGGGTAGTTACCTGGGAAGGTAACTTGTGGACAGCAACGTCATTTAAGCACAGCATTCAACAACGTAAACCGTGATTGGAGTTGTTGTGTTTTTGACTGGGTTTCGTGATAATGGAGATAGAATGTAGCAAAGAAGTTATATGATACAAAGAGCAAACCAGAGGACTAAGAGACGATATCTACTAAAGCAAATTGCATTTCTACATACAAGTCGAGATCGAGTCACTGTTTTCCATCTTGTAGCCTACTGTAAACTGCTCCGTGAATAATAAACTGTTGTGTGTTTACCCTGGCTTTTTAAAAATGGCGGGTACCGGCGTTTTTTCCACATGTGTTCAGCCAATCAATGTACACTTATGTGAATGGTAGTTCCTATAGCATGGGTTTAGACCCTACCTAGAACTAAAATCATTCCTAGTCCCTGCAGTGAAAACGCGCGAGGACCTGGGTACTTCCGCCAATACTTCTAGGAAACCCCTTATCACTTTACCCAGTAGAATTAGTTTATTATAGATATATCTCAAATGTGCCATTCATGTCTAAAATATTTGAAAAATACTGTTCTCTCAGTTTAACTATGTTTGTTCTAGTGCTATTAGCTATTTTTCCACCATAGACCACAAGATTTTTTTGGATAGCTTGAAAATCAAATTGGTATAACAAGTATGGAGTCCCACAGGGCTTAGTGATAGGTCCTCTGCTTTTCTCCTTTAAGTTTTACTGTTATGACAATGATAACTTTACATTTCCACACAACCTTAAAAAAGTTACCAGAGTGTGATATATAACATGGGAGGGCTAGTAATTTTCTTGACTCCACAAATAATATAATGTACTGTGAGGATTGCAGGAAATATGCCTTGGAAAAACACAAATCCAATTATTTTGTTATTGGAAATGAAAACTTTAAGATGGAGGCTGTTAAAGATCACAAAAATTCTAAGAGTCACCTCCAGAGCTTAACAACAAAACAAACAAAATGCAACAGTTTTGGAACAGAGCATTGCTGTCATGAGCTTGGTATCAATGAAGTCAACACTATCTGACTGTCTTAAACTTCTCTTTAGAAACATTGTTTCTGTGGTGAAAAAAGAGAGACACGTTTTTTATTACCAATGTGTACTTACGATGATCTTGACAATCAATATCAGTAAGTCTTATCGATTAGAATATTTTCAACAATTAATCAATCACCAACTAATAATTAATGTCACTATATATTATGCCTTCTGTAGAACACAATCAGGGATTTTATTTGTTGTTAAAAAAAAGTATTCATATCTGTCCATATCATTCAAACTTATGGTTCCGTCCAATCTGATGTTTCAAAAAAAACAAACAAACAATGAAACTGAAAACAGCTGTGCATTCCATACAACTTCTTTGATGTTTGAAAGATTATGTATATAAAGATGATGTATATATTTATTTTTTTGAAAACTGCCCTTTTAAAATGCCTCTGAAAATCAATTTAAGGGGGCCAAACAGTTTTTAAGGAGTATCACTGTAATAATGGTGACTTCACATATAATCTTTATAATTACTGTACATTTTTGGTACACATCTTTGGTTAGGTGTTGATGAAGAGGTTGAGCCTTACTGATGTGATATATGAGAATGAAAACCAACCTGTTTGTTCCTCAGTATCTTCTTGTTTCACTCTGTATGTTTCTTCAATCTTCACATCTTCTTTCTCCTCTTTAATAAATGCCATCTTTATAACAGTGTGTCACGTGGATCTCAGCTGCTTCACCAGAAGTTTGTTTTTGGACACACTGCTATGTTTAAAATGAAAATAATTAACAGGAAAAAAAAAACTAAATCTCTGGATGCATCTCAATAAGCTTCCAGTAGTCAGCACACTAGTAAGGGAGTCAGTCAGAGTTAAAGTTCATGGCCTTAAATGGCATGAATAGCCAAAAAATACTCAAAACTAGCACTAGATTTGTAGATTATATTTACATAGATTTCATTTTCGTGAAAACACAGCAGTTTTTAAAAGTTGTCATTACATCGCTGATCTATAATAGAAAACTAGATTGCTCGCGACGTCATAAAAGTTCAGCAATTATACATAACACATACGTTTGTGTTTGTTGCTCTCGTTGCATTTAAACTGTATGGACCAAGCATGTCTCCTCAGCGTTCGGAGATTCGAGGGCTTCGAAACAGTGAATCATTTCATTAAACTGATTCAATTGACTCGTGGTTTCGAAAAGCTCCGTTTCTCCATCACTACATAAGGTGACCGAATTCGTGTTTACAAGACAGATTCACGTATGGGGTACGAAATGAGACGCACCTTATCTGTTGCTAATGTGTGGATGCAATTTACTCATAAAAAACAACGTTCATTAATGTTAGATAAAGCATTGTTACCTTAAATAACAATATAGCCATTTAACATCGTTTGTAAAAAGCAAAATTACCTGAACGGGATTCACTGATTTAAACATTTTAAATGTGTAAAAACTCAAACCTTTCTAAAGTCGAATCACAACAGATGCAGGAGCGCGGCGCAGGCGAATGACGTCATAAATGTCCCGTTCGCGTGCTGCTGTCTAAAGTCACAGGAGGGCAAATATTGCAAATATTTACTTCTAATGAAACAGTGTGAGTTATAAGGCAAAACGGTAATGTTTGGGACCAGAAACCATATATAAATTAGAGTAAAAAGGGAGGGGGGAAACTATGTGATTTAAAATGTTATAAAATGAGTGTTTGAATTAATCAAGAAGAGAAGTGTCAGTATTACTTTTTTTTAATTAATTTATTATTAATTTTTTTTCTAAAACTAAGTGGACAAATAAAGTTAATTTTAGTCTAAGATTGTTTTAAATGTCATAAATAATGATCTTTCAAGAATCATAGAAGATAAGTATAAAAGGAATATAAATTTGGCATAATTGTTTGATTAAAAAAAAACTATTCATTTAATTATGTATTTAAAGGTTCAGTTTAATTACAAATGGAGTATTTGACAGATTCTTAAAGAAATCAATAGTATGTCAAGTTTTCAATGTCAAAGGCCAGCTGCTGCATATGTAGAGATTCAAACTGGGAATGAACGAGTATCTAACGCCACTGACAATTGTGCCTGATGAAGACCTGAAGGTCGAAACGTTGCTTGATTAAATTCTTCTGGAGCAGTTATTTTCAGTGTGCAGACTTCACACTTCTTTATTTGTCTGAAACCTAAAATAAACATTATGTGGTTAAAAACACTGCGATTACATGACAAGTGCAGAGCGCGTCTCAGCGCCAGCCTAAGTGCGAAAGCAGTTTGAATTTGGCAGTCATGTGATGTCACCGAATGTTCTAAATCCCATATGTGGGAGCATACTCCCAGGGGCACAGAAATAAAAATCCCACATGTGGGACCATACCGCTCAAAGCGGTAAAGACAATCCAACTCTCTTTAGGCTGAATCATTCATCAATGGCAAAGTGCTCAGCCCTATGGAATGCTTCTGGCAGACCAAAATCTGCTTAATTACTTGATGAATTGACCGACCAGCAACTTGAGTTACCCCACATTTGTAGGTGGAACTGTCTTTATGACTGTTTGAGTCCGCTGACATCTCTTCGGGAGAAGCTTCCTGCAATCATGTCTTTAAGGAGGGGAAAGCACTTTTCTCTTTCTTAAGTTTATCTAACGCCACTGATACTCTTGCACTTGAAATTATATCTTGTACATTTTTATTTTTTAAATGACAAATTACTTGTATTTTAATTAAATACATATTCACAGCAGTATTTTTAACAATACTTTTTTGATGTAATTGTGCCCATCTCTGTGAGTGGACTAATTTTCAGAGCACTCATTTGCATACTGACAGTGGTTAATACACAATTACCATTTAAGATCACTTCATTTCATTCATTTACACACCTCGAAACCAGTGGTGCATAGGCCTATACTTACTTGCAACCCACAAAAATTCTCATATTGGGTTGGAAATAATAATTCATATAAAAAATGAAAATGTACATACTGTATTTTTAAGTGCACTATAAACGAATTGTATTTTAATACATGCTTTTTATTTTACAATATAATAGTATTATCACACTATTTTGTTTATTTAAAAACTAACTAAATGCAGTGCAATAATACTTTTATTAATTTCATTTTTTAATAGTTATATTTAATGGGTCACACTACATGTAGAGTGGGCACCAAATCAAATCTCCAGGTGCTCTCAAGGTAACCAGACTCAAAAACTCAAGTGCATCCCTGTATACACACACACTCATATATAACTTAAAATTTAATTTAAAACATTAACATTGAGATTATAGAATCTCTATAGAAAAAATAACTGTTTAAGTGTTTGTTACCAAATAATAGAGTATTCTTGTGTAAATTTATAATTCCACATTAAAAACAGTCCCAGAGTCCCACAGAGCTGGGAAGCCTGAGGCAGAGCCTGGAGGTTGGTTGTAGCTAGCAGGGAAGGAACCGAGGAGCAGGGCGAAATCGACAGCCAGGAAGCCGGATTGAATCAGTGGAGGGAGCAGAGCCAGCAGGCTGGGTGAAGCCGGCACCCACGAGGAGCTTTTTCCTCACTAATGACATTTAGAACAGTTTTTGCGAGTGAATCTTCATGTGGCAATTAAGGTTTACTTTACTTCTGTAACTCTTGCCACATTGAACACATACAAATGGCTTTTCTCCTGTGTGAATTCTCATATGAATCGTAAGATTTCCTTTTTGTGAGAAGCTCTTTCCACACAGATTGCAGGTATAAGGCTTCTCTCCAGTGTGACCTCTCATGTGGGTACTAAGAGTTGGTTTTTGTGTGAAACTTTTTCCACATTGGTAACATACATATGGCTTCACTCCAGTGTGAATGTTCATGTGTTTCTTAACACTTTCTTTTCGTGAGAAGCTCTTCTCACACAGTTTGCAAGTGAAAGAGCTCTCTCCAGTGTGAATTTTTATATGGGAATTAAGAGATCTTTTATGTGTAAAACTCTTTCCACATAGTTTGCAGTTGTAAGGCTTCTCTCCAGTGTGAACACACATGTGGCTTTTAAGGCCTCCTTTTTGAATGAAACATTTTCCACACTGTTGGCAGGTGAAAGAGCTCTCTCCAGTGTGAATTCGCATGTGGACTTTAAGGCTTCCTTTCTGAGTGAAACTACTTCCACACTGTTGGCAGGTGAAATAACTTCTAGTTCCTGTATTTGGGGCTCTTTTTTGAGAAGAAACCTCTTTTTGGGACTTTTGAGTCTGTGAGCAAATAAAAGATTTATCTCCAGTTATGAAATCAAGATGTCGCTCATACTGGGTTTTCTCTTCCATTTCATTTAGTACTTCATTCTCTTTTTTCAGCAGCATCAGGTCTAAGACGAAAGAAATAAAAAACAAACAAAAGTTAACAGAGTTTAAAGTCACAAAGCAAGAGAGGGAAAAAAGGAAACAGTCAGACTGAGGAGAACTGGTTAATCATAGACTAGGGCTCTTCAACTTTGCTCTTGGAGGGTCGCTGTCCTGCAGAGTTTAGCTCAAACCCTGATAAACTCTTTCCCCACCAGTGTTTTTTAATTTATTTATTTTAAAGTTGCCAACCACCGTCAGCATTTTTTGATCATTTTCACAAATTTTTAAAGTCCCCATTTATGGCGGCAAAAAAGCTAAACACACATGAATAAGCTAATCAAGGTTTTCAGGATTACTTCGGCTGCATTCCATTTCTGTTCAAGTTTATACAGACAGACCCTTGACCTCTCGATTTTGACTGAGGGAGAGAATCTACTTCATATGTACACTTCAGGCAGCTCCATATACCACAATGCAACACGATTGTGACGTCGCCGCAGATCATTTAATTTACCCCCACTAGTGTTGCTTTCGTCAACGAAAATTATGACTAAATATTGTCGTCAACAAACCTTTATCATGTGATGAAAATGAGACGAGACACATTGTAAATGCTGGTCATGTGACGATGACTATAATTAAATGTAAAATGCAATATTGTTGACAAATAAAAACAAGCCTAAATGTGGTGTACAAAATAAAAACTATGCTCAGTTTAAATATATAGTAAAATCTGTGAAACTAAATATTATAACGTTATTTTGTCTCGTTTAGTCACGTTATTATTATAAAAAAAAAAAAAACACTGCTCAGTTTAAATATATAGTA
Source organism: Cyprinus carpio (assembly GCF_018340385.1). Classification (NCBI taxonomy): domain Eukaryota; kingdom Metazoa; phylum Chordata; class Actinopteri; order Cypriniformes; family Cyprinidae; genus Cyprinus; species Cyprinus carpio. The sequence goes on from NC_056575.1 coordinate 23,632,180, forward strand.
AAATCTGTGCCATTAATTATCACCTTACCGCCGTGATGTTATGCAAAACATTTTGTTTTACGTTGATATTGGAATGCGAGCAAAGTAGGGTACATAAATAATAATTTGGCATTCAAATACATAGGCTAGCAGATACGGAAACATTTGATTTTGGGTCAAATGAGAGACCCAGCATTGGTTTCAGTTTCGTTTTAGCCTTAATTAATTTGTTTTGGCTTGTTGTTTATATTGCTATAACTTCCTTAAAGGCCTATTTTTAATTATGTAGCTATGTTTACAGTGTTTATTATAATGTTTGTAAACATTTCGCCTCGGCAGGCCTATTTCTGAATGAAATAATGACGACTTATACACAACGTTTTTTTTTTCCTCTAAAAAACAATTTTTCATACGTGTTGTAGCAAATTTTAACTATGCAGCAAATCTTTTTAAATATTTTGATAAATTACTGAAAATAAATTTATAAATGACTTTTTAAACTGTTTAACTGGTTGTATTAATCGGTCAAAATTAACGGTCGGTTAATGGTTAACAGGTTAAAATGAACATCCCTATCGCACGTTGATAAATGTGGCGGCAGAAAACAATCGTCATTTCAATATCACGCCCCTAAAAAATCCCCGGTTTAGAAGCCTCGCTCCTAGAGTTTACAACATGGAGAAACGAAACCTGGCCAAAAAGAGGAAGTAATCTCGTAAAAAAGAAATTGTTCTTACTCCAAAAACACCCGTTAACCTTGTAATCGCAAACAATTAGGCTACATTAATTTATATGTATATTAAAGTACTGGCAAATATAAACAGCATATTTAGTTCCCATCACTCTACAACAAATATTTTAAATTTAACGGTAGCTAAAAAAGCTGAGACCAGACGTGAGATTTAATCGTAGCCACCACTCACGTCTATATTGATAAATTCCAAGTTTTGCACTGAAACGACCGTACGGCCAATTTTCTGTCGAGATGAGGATGCCAATGAGGCCCATTGGGTGACAGAGTTGTTGTCAGCTCTTGTAGTGTGCGACCCCTTGTTGTGGATCAATTACGTAGTGTCACATAGCGTGAACACCACAACAACTTAACAAACCAAAACATGTCCTCCAAAAAACACAGTGATCGGCTAACGTTTAAAGTCATCTAGTGTGAACTTGGCTTTAAAGATACATCAAAGATGCAGTGATGGAAGTACACCAGCAACGGGACTGGAAACAACTGTTATAGTGAATGGATGTCTATGCACCTGAGTAGCGATGCACATTTGGGAACATCCTGCCAAGTTTGGGTCTCTAGGACTTATGGTTTCTGACGGAAAGAGGCGTTTAATATAATCAGTTTGACGAGTGGGGCGGGGGTAGTCCCGAGAGAGAGCCGTGGGAACGGAGCGAGGCCGGTGGAGTGATTGGGAAATGAGCGACACTGGCTCCACTCACCGGTCTCGAGTCCCACGGAGGAGATTGGGAGGATACAAAAGAGGAGCGACGACAGTGAAGGATGAGAGAGGACCAGGCCTGAGCTTTATTTTGGGTTTGGTTTTTGTTTGTGCGCGGCAGTCGCGCCCATGAGGGGCTGTCGCGCCCTTTTTATCTTTATTTGGTTATTAAAGTTTTTATTTGAGTGTTCGCCGGTTCCCGCCTCCTCCTTCTTCCGTAATTATGATTCTAAACCAAAATCAAAAATCAGTTTGCAAAGAATTCTGTGAACTCCAAAATGGTTATAGATTAAATATTAGGCCTACATCCAATTTTATAATTCCTAATGATATTGAAAAATGTATTTAAATCAGAATATATTGTTGCTCATTTGAAACAAAGACAATATTATTTTAAATAGTGGAAGAGGTAGAGCAGTGCGTTAGCAGCGCAAAAGGTTGTGGGTTCGATTCCCAGGGAACACGTTACGTTAAAAAAAAAAAAAAATGTTAGCCTGAATGCACTGTAATTCGCTTTGGATAAAAGCGTCTGCTAAATGCATAAATGTAAATTACACGGGTCTCTGAAACCCTCATCCGGGTATAGTTTTGTGTCCACGTATCCATGTATTAAGCAGGATAATATATACCCATCTCATGTTTTGTTTAATACTGTTGCATAATTATTGGATACGCATTTTGAATTCACAACTAGATATGGGGCTTAATATTACCCAAAATTAATGTTTTGTTTAGGTTACTTCTGTACTATTTTATCTAATTTAATGCATCACATGTCATAATAATCAGTGTTGGGCAGTAATAATAATAACATTACTATTTGAAATCCAACAATTCCTAGATTTATTTTCAACATTTTCACGACTGGCGCAGGCACATGAAGTCACAGGGGCTCCAAACAAAAAAAATCGAGTAAGGAGCCATTGGCTCCTATAAGAAAAAAAACTTAGGAGCCAAATAATTTTTTTAGGTGCCACAGAATAAACATGTTTTTATTTATTTTACGATTATTATTATTTATTTATTTACATTTCACACATTTCAATCATACTGTCATGTGTTTATGTCTCATCTTTTCTTGATTTTATCAGCATTTTTAATCCATCGTGTAGATGACCTGGGAACTAAGGTTCACTTAAAGTGGGAACTAAATGTCTTTTCCAAATCTACAGTTACAAAGAATTGTTCATTACACAGAGTCTGTACCAGTATCATGGAACATAAGCATCACTTGGCCACTGAGTGTAGCTTGGGCTCCTCCTACATGAGACATTTCAGTAAGTTGTACTGTAGGCTCTCTTATAGAGGTCGGGATCGTTACGTCACGTCGCAAATGCATTGTGGGAATCGCGGTACGGAAGTAGATGTACTGTATATAGTAAGCGTATAGTAGGCAGTAGGTAACGTTGGTCATTAATTTTGGTTATTTTTTGGGAAAACGGTTCCAGTATTGCTGTATTGTGAACTGCTGTAATCGGTCTCATGATCGACAGGGACAAACCTTATCGGCATTACACCACAGGGAGCAATATCTTTAATTTCAAAAGGGTGGGGTGGTCACATGAGTAACAAACAGGTGACAGAGGACTGTGGTATTCTTAATCATCTGCTCCTGGAGACTTGGTGCTGGCGAATCGTGGGTTTGACATCAGGGACAGCGTTGAACTGATGTGTGCTAAAGTGAAAACGCCCGTCTTCACACGAGGCCGCTGTCAGTTGGATGCAAAGGACGTGGAAGACACCAGGAAGATAGCGCACCTTAGGGTTCATGTGGAGAGGGTAATTGGTTGAACTGAAGACTGCTGTTCATATTGTTGTTAGAAGTTTGGTGAATATATTATGGCAGTTGTTTAGATAATTCACAGTAACAATATATTGTGCAACATGAAATTGATGTACATAGTTATGATGAGACATATTGTGTCTGGTGTGTCTCTCTCTCTCTCTCACATTACGTTTTCTCTAGTTTTTGGCCAGTAAGGGAGTCAGTTTAGTGTCTGTATTCTTTTTTAAAAAAATTTATTTTGACCCAGTTCTTAACTTAATTTGCTTTTTGATATTTTTGTGCTGACTGTATTTACCAATTTGAACAACTTGTCTCAAAATAAAAAAAAAAGAAAAAGAAACAAGAAGTCAGGTGTGACAAATTTATTTATGTCATTCTCCTGGACCCTAGACCTGGGACGTAACGCACAACATGTGTACAGAACATGGATTAGTAAACAATAAGAACAAGTGCAGAAGTGCAGAACATTTAAGTAAACAAATAAAAAAAATAATATTAATAAAATTCATCACCAATCAGGCGAGGCCGACGTCACAACTGGAACGAACTTTAAAAATAGGAAGTTAAGCGTCTTGTTTTGGTGAACGTTCTTCAATATTATACCGGATTACAGAACTACCGGACGAAAACAGTGGATTATTGCACGTATGATAGGTGAGTAATTACTCCTGAAGTGTAGACAAGTAGACAAGCTTCATAGTTCACAAAATCTGACAAGCGTGTGTGTGTCACCACTGATGCTTGGTTAACGTTAACATTACCTTAGTGCGAACGATTGTTTTCTCCACGTTTAATTGTGTTCATAGGGATCGATTCCGCCTATAACCTCGATTTTTTTAAGTAGCGTTGTTTGGCTTCATTATTAAGTTTGTCCGTATATGGTATAGCCAACTTTTTTTGTCACGTTCCATAACTTTTTCTGGAGACCGGCTGGCTACGCTATTATCTTATTACAAACCGGGGTTTGCGTTGCCTCTAAAATGGCCGCCGTTACCCACAATGCACCATTCCAATAACGTCTACGCCCAAGCTCTATAAAATAGCCTACCTTTTGATGTTAATTCATGTTCATTATGTACTATATTAGTACAGAGAAGATTAAATGGGTTCACTTGCCCTTGAACTGAGGCGCTAAAGCGACCGCCCCTGCCGCCATTAAGGAGCGCCAAAACTGTATTGTTTTAATTTCGTTATGAATTCGGAATAATTTTAAAGCTGGTACTTTTTATTAAAAAGTGATAAAGCACAGAGCTTTTTGCGATTACTGGACGGCAGTTGCACTTCAAATAATGAAGTTCACGCTTTAAAAGAACACAGACCAAGATCTTGTTTAGAAGAAGCCATATTAGTAATTATTATAAACGAGAATTGTTAACGATATTGCCAATATCCACACAGCTGACAGCTTTACCTGTTCTAGTTTGTTTGAAGTTGTGCATGAAATAGACGCTGTATTTCTGCACTTTCCCTTCCTTACGTCTCCGTCATTTCTCTCTCGCTGCACAGCGGAGCTGCGTTTATCAGACTGTGTGCATCAGCACTGATGTGCGGCAGAGATGAGGACTGTCTGAAACTCTCTTTTTCCACTAAAACTTTGATGGCAAATTTTTCTGTTTAATACGTGAACATAACAAAAGATGTGATACAAAAAAAAATATAAAAAAACCATTACATGCAAATTTTTAAATATAAAACATAAAAATATACACAGAGGGCAAGCACACCACTCCTGATTATTCTGGCTGAAATGCGTCTCTGTCGGTTCAGTCTCGGCATCGGTGAGAAGATAATGGGCCAGAGCCGCGCCGACTCTACAAAACACTTCTGGCTGACAGACGGCTTTTTCTCTATGGGCCAATCTCGGCTGAAAGCTGTTGTACACGCGGCAGGTCCACACTCGGTGTAGTTGTGTGTATTAACCTTCGGCCCGAGTTTGTTTCATCACAGACGGGCCGCTGCTAGAATGAAGAAAATCATCCGCCTGTAGTCGCCAGTGGCGACCTCAGCAAAAACGTCCTAGATTTATTTTCAACATTTTCACGACTGGCGCAGGCACATGAAGTCACCAGTGCATTAACTACTGATTTGAAATCCAACAATTCCTAGATTTATTTTCAACATTTTCACGACTGGCGCAGGCACATGAAGTCACCAGTGCATTAAGAAAGCACAATTATATTACTATAATTAAAAATCTTATGAACTTACGTGATTTCTTTTGATAAAATACTTTAAATATAATCATATTTGGGTAACAGAGAAATTATAGCTACAATTAGTTTCAAGCTACACATGACAATTAATACAACACTTTTACTTGAAAGTATCAATCACCACTGAGTGTTTGTAAAAACTTCTAAAAGAAATCAGTTGTAGATTTTGGTCAAATGACGAGGCAGATATATATTGGTAGTAACATTTTAGAAGAATTTTATGGGGAAGATACACAATTACAACTTCTGAAGGAAAAGTAATGTAACTCAGCTTATAATAATGAATGCCCAACTTGGAAGCAAGAATTTCTCACTTGAAGCAGCAGTAGTATTTAACTGGTCATGTGATCTCATCATGTCTGTCCACATGAACCGCTCCATGTCAAATAGACCACTTAGATTAGGACACTCGTATGGCATTTTTTAAAAATACTATTCATTTCAGAAGAAGCCATGAACTGCAACGTGTAGAGAAAAAAAAATATTAAAGTGGGTAAGAACAAAAAACCCCACATGCTAATGTTTTTAAGTTTTTGAAGAGAGAGAAAACTTTTTTTTTTTTTTTTTTATGAGAAGAAAACGTTTTTGAAAACATAACCAATCAGAGAAAAACTTAGGTTCAGGAAGTATCTAAGACACTTTTTATTATAATACTCTAAAACATTTTTTATTAACATTGTGATTCAGGGCTTCTGTACTGTACTTCTCTTCTGTAGAGTCGACATTTTAAGAAGTTCAGTTTTAAGAATGAAACTAACCCGTTTGTTCCTCAGTATCTTCATGTTTGACTCTGAATGTTTCTTCAATCCTCACATCTTCACTCTCCTCTTTAATAAACTCCATCTTTATAAAAGTGTGTCACGTGGATCTCAAGTTGCTTCACCATTGGTTTTTATGTGTTTGGACACTTTGTCCTGTTTAAGATGAGAATAATAAACAGAAAGAAAAGTAAATATAAACTAAATCTCTGTTAGCTCCCTGGTTCATTAGTTAGTAAGCGCACAAAGGAATCGGTCAGAGTGAAAGTTAATAGCATTAATGGCCAAATAAATAATAATAATAAAATTCGCGATATAGGCTAGTGAGTGAAATTACACGCATCTTTTCTTTTACTCATTTGTGGATGCACTTAACTTACTCGCAAAAATGACGTTCCTCATTGTTAGATAAAGCATTACAGTGTTGCATCCGTTATTAATTTATTTCACATAGCTTGTAAACACTATAAAAATGAACTAACCATTTGCATTGATTTAAACACCTTAAACGCTATAAAACAAACCTTTCTGCAGCAGAATCACAACAGACGCAAGAGCGCGGCGCACACATCATGACGTCACATCATCAGACCACGATAAAAAAATGGCCGGCATTTTTTTGAATGCCACAATGCATACACTTATAACTGGGCCGGTGTTCTGTCGATTTGTCCTACGCTGTCAGATTTTCCTGCCTCCCATTAAAACAGTGGGTAGTACAATTCGGCAACGAAAAATGCTGTCGATAAAATTATGGTTTATTAACATCTACACATACCATAACCCTAAACCTTCACCCTTACAGTAATGCAAATACAGTAATTATGTGTTATATTCGCGGTTGAAGCTAGAAGGGATACATTTACAGGAAATCAACAATAAATTTATTTTTTTCTACCTATAAAATTGTGTTTTATTAAAGTCTATACCTACCCCAAACCTAAACCTACACTTACAGTGATACAGATACATTAAATATTGTTGTTTAGCATGAGAAAAAGGACGCAATATTGCTGTGCGCATGCGCAGTAAACACTGGTAGGAAAATCTGACGGGTAGGATAAAATGTCAGGACATCTGTATTTTTTTGAATGCCACAATGCATACACTTATAACTGTTTCTTTTCCCCAGGACAAACATATAGTGTTTGATCCTGTATGATTTTGTCTGAGTCTTCCTTCTAGATATTCTTGTCTAAATATATATATATATATATATGTGTGTGTATATATATATATATATATATATATATATATGTATATATATATATATATATATATGTGTGTGTGTGTGTGTGTGTGTGTATGTGTATTTTGTAATATCATATGATTTTTCCTTCTTACTCCACATTCTGCTATGTTTGTATTCCTTTCTTCTTTATTAGAGTTTTACCTTCTCAAAGTAAAATTGCAAGTGTTATTTATTTTTGTAAATCCATTTTTTGGCTATTTATCAGCACATTCATGAAATGTTACCCAATCTAATAGTGTGTTGATACCACCTGTGAAGTGGAGGGCCACTGTCCTGCAGAGTTTAGCTCCCACCTGCCTGGAAGTTTCTAGTATGCCTAATAAGACCTTGATTAGCTTTTTCAGGTGCGTCATATTGTATGACCTTGCTCTTTCTTCTGATAACCAACCAAACTTGTTTCCCTGGAATTCGGAGTATTCCCAACAATCCATTTTTATTTACATTTTTTTATTTCTTCTCCACTTCCCTTTAACCTATATGTTAGTGATAATCTCTCTCTGCTCAATTCTGGCAGTGTTTCTCCTGTTTTTATTAAAAATGTGTTATTGGGGGTTGACCTAAGAGCTCCTATACGTAATCATCAATCTATATACCTTATTCTGTCAACTTTGCTTCTACTCCATATTCTGTGCTTCCATAATCTATTTTTGCTCTCATAATTGTCCTGTACAGGTCCTTCTCAAAAAATTAGCATATTGTGATAAAAGTTCATTATTTTCCATAATGTAATGATAAAATTAAACTTTCATATATTTTAGATTCATTGCACACCAACTGAAATATTTCAGGTCTTTTATTGTTTTAATACTGATGATTTTGGCATACAGCTCATGAAAACCCAAAATTCCTATCTCAAAAAATTAGCATATTTCATCCGACCAATAAAAGAAAAGTGTTTTTAATACAAAAAAAAGTCAACCTTCAAATAATTATGTTCAGTTATGCACTCAATACTTGGTCGGGAATCCTTTTGCAGAAATGACTGCTTCAATGCGGCGTGGCATGGAGGCAATCAGCCTGTGGCACTGCTGAGGTGTTATGGAGGCCCAGGATGCTTCGATAGCGGCCTTAAGCTCATCCAGAGTGTTGGGTCTTGCGTCTCTCAACTTTCTCTTCACGATATCCCACAGATTCTCTATGGGGTTCAGGTCAGGAGAGTTGGCAGGCCAATCTAGCACAGTAATACCATGGTCAGTAAACCATTTACCAGTGGTTTTGGCACTGTGAGTAGGTGCCAGGTCGTGCTGAAAAACGAAATCTTCATCTCCATAAAGCTTTTCAGCAGATGGAAGCATGAAGTGCTCCAAAATCTCCTGATAGCTAGCTGCATTGACCCTGCCCTTGATAAAACACAGTGGACCAACACCAGCAGCTGACATGGCACTCCAGACCATCACTTACTGTGGGTACTTGACACTGGACTTCAGGCATTTTGGCATTTCCTTCTCCCCAGTCTTCCTCCAGACTGGCACCTTGATTTCCGAATGACATGCAAAATTTGCTTTCATCCGAAAAAAGTACTTTGGACCACTGAGCAACAGTCCAGTGCTGCTTCTCTTTAGCCCAGGTCAGGCGCTTCTGCCGCTGTTTCTGGTTCAAAAGCACACGCCTGTGCACGGTGGCTCTGGATGTTTCTACTCCAGACTCAGTCCACTGCTTCCGCAGGTCCCCCAAGGTCTGGAATCGGTCCTTCTCCACAATCTTCCTCAGGGTCCGGTCACCTCTCTCTCGTTGTGCAGCGTTTTTTTTGCCACACTTTTTCCTTCCCACAGACTTCCCACTGAGGTGCCTTGATACAGCACTCTGGGAACAGCCTATTCGTTCAGAAATTTCTTTCTGTGTCTTACCCTCTCGCTTGAGGGTGTCAATGATGGCCTTCTGGACAGCAGTCAGGTCGGCAGTCTTACCCATGATTGCGGTTTTGAGTAATGAACCAGGCTGGGAGTTTTTAAAAGCCTCAGGAATCTTTTGCAGGTGTTTTAGAGTTAATTAGTTGATTCAGATGATTAGGTTAATAGCTCCTTTTAGAGAACCTTTTCATGATATGCTAATTTTTTGAGATAGGAATTTTGGGTTTTCATGAGCTGTATGCCAAAATCATCAGTATTAAAACAATAAAAGACCTGAAATATTTCAGTTGGTGTGCAATGAATCTAAAATATATGAAAGTTTAATTTTATCATTACATTATGGAAAACAAATAACTTACAAAACAACAATATAACTATTTTACAAAAAAAATTAAAAAAGGATGTAGGCAATGTAAGACATGTATTAAAATATAGTCGTAACTCATACAATTAAATAAGGAGGCAGTTCTCACACTGCTGTACTTACCATTTTGGCCTGCTGTGGTTGGACACAATATTTCTCTGGTAACATTTTATCAGTGCCATCCTTTCTTTGACGATCTCTATGCTTGATTGAAGCTTCTCTGTTTCCTCCTTCATTACTCGCAAATGTTCCTTGATGCACACTCATGCTTCAATGTGACTGCAGAGTAGAAAATAATTAATGGTTCTACATAATTCCACATGGTTTAGAATGTACGTAAATGCACTTTGGAGATGTATGTTCACTTACTGGAGCTCTCCTGTTAGCTATACTAGGGCTGCACAATTAATCGAATTTCTAATCGAGATTACAAATATGGATGCCACAATTACGTAATCGTTTAAAGCGGCAATTAATCGTTCAAAGTCCACTTATGTTATTCGGTGTGCTTATGCGTTTTTTCTTTCTACATGTTATCTTAAGGGTTTTTCCCATTATTTAAATTTTAGTTTTAGTATAACATTATAATACCATTCATATTTTTTGACTTTTTTTATAATTTAAAGAAGAAACCAAACCGATGTACAGTTGACATTTAAGGCTTAATACTATAGAAAAGCTATAGAAAAGGTTTTCAGTTAGAGTGTTTTCAGCTTGTTTATTTTCATATAATTTATATTATATAATTTAGATCATAATTAATGATCGCAATTACAATTTCAAGGGAATAATCGACAATTATGATTTTTTTCATAATCGTGCAGCCCTAAGCTATACATAATAAAATGTGTTTTTATAGCAAAATCACAAATAGTAACTCAAGGAACCGTGTATTTGATTTGTAATACTCACATTTGAAAATACAAAGTCCATCGTTGCGTTATTTGATTATGACGTATCCTCTTTATTCTTTATGGCTTATCTTCTCCTGTGGCCTCCTGGAATATAAAAGTATCCATTGGATGAGCAAATCAGAATCTGGACATCTCACCTACTCTTTTATGAATACTGAGTTTGGGACATACTATTCTCCTCACATACTTTTTTCTCCTATATAGAAGGTAAGTAGGCATATTTGGACACAACTAAAGTATACATACGTCTGAATCTCATGAGAATATGTACACCCCGCAGGTAATTCTTGCCCACTCTTTTATGAATATTAAGGATTTTAACTAGGGGTGTCGCAATATACCCGTATTAGCGATAACTGTGATTTTCAAAGCATGAAATATCGACATCATGTTAATTTAGAGAGAGAGAGAGATTTATTTATCCTTTCGGAAATTTGTTCTACACCATACAGTACGTCTGATAAAAATACATATAACAAAACAAAACACAAAACAAAACATAAAAAAAAATATACAAAACAAAATATACCCTACCACCCCCCCACACATACCCACCATCAGGACAGAAGACTCAAACCCCACTACACATAACTAGGATAATAAAGTGCAGTTGTGCATACTGTAACAGTCAAGCTGGAAAGAAAGTGCATGATGTTATTTAAAGTGCTGTCCTGCAGGTAAGTTCTTATTCATAAATGTAATGCTAGTTGGAATGAATGACTTACTGGCTCGATTAGTTTTGAAAGAGGGTAGCCTAAACCTCCTCCCTGATGGCAACACCTCATATGCCTGGTGTAGGGGGTGTGACATATCTCTATTAATTGCTTGACCTTTCTTCAACATCCTTCTTTCACAGGTAATAGCCATACTGTCTAGTTTTTTTTTTTCCCCGCAACCTTGCTAGCCAGGTTAACTATCTTGCTCAGTCTGTTTTTATTGGTCACTGACAGAGAGAAATACCAGGCAACACAACAAAAAAATTAGAGTGCTCTCCACAAATGAGTGATAAAAAAGTAACATCATATCACTATCCACTCTAAATTGTCTTAGTCTCCGCATAAAATGCAGCCTCTGCAGCCCCTTTTTATAGACGATGTCAGTATTACTGTTCCATTGCAACTTATTATCTACTATTGTGCCTGAGTACTTGTACTCGGCTACAATCGCAACATCCTCTTCATTTATAACCAAACACTGATGGGGCTGGCTCCCAATTCTGTAATCTATTATTATTTCCTTTGTTTTCTTTATATTTAGATGAAGATAGCTGGACCTACACCAGTTTGCAAATTGATCCACCCAGGCCCTGTAGTTGGTCTCATCACTATTCAGAATTAACCCCACTATTGCTGTATCATCTGCAAATTTTATTGTAAGATGCTCAGGTGTATTACTTCTACACTCATTAGTGTAAAGAGTGAACAATACTGGTGAGATGACACTGCCCTGTGGGGATCCTGTGTTGGTCATAATCGGGGAGGACACAGCCTCATTTACCCTAACACACTGTGTTCTCTCCGTCAAAAAGGACTCAACCCACCTTATTATGTTAGGATTTACCCCTAACTGCCCCAGCCTTTAGGGTGTGACAATATACTGGTATTGGCGATAATGGCCGGCCCTGGGCGACGACCTCTCCCCCTCTGGTCTTCGAGATCTCCACACGGAACTGCTTCACTCCCCTCCGGGATAAGGAAAGCGATACTGTGATTTGCTTTAAATGAATGGTTATTGTCATGGTGTAAAGAACAGAAACTGTTCTTTGTTAATAATTGGAATCTTTTCTGGGAGCGTCCTAGGCTTTTTCGCGCTGATGGCCTGCACCCCAGCAGAGTCGGAGCAGAACTCCTCTCAGACAACATCTCCAGGACTCTACGCTCCATATGACTAGTAAGCCAATTCTCAAATAATTGCTATGATGGCTTTTGTTCTACCGTCTTAAATGTTAGAAGTAATTGCACTGTCCAATCTATTAAGACTGTGTCTATTCCCTGAATAGTGAGGTCAAAATATAAATTTAATGTAGGATCTAGAAAAAATCTTATCATGATTAAACCAGAAAAACGTAAAATAAATGAACAAAAACAATTTCTAAAGTTTGGGCTCATAAACATTAGATCACTCACACACAAAGCAGTTATTGTAAATGAAATGATCACAGATAATAGTTTTGATGTACTCTGCTTGACTGAAACCTGGCTAAAACCAAATGATTACATTGGTCTAAATGAGTCTACTCCACCAAACTACTGTTATAAGCATTAGCCCCGTCAGACTGGTCGTGGGGGAAGTGTTCCAACAATATATAGTGATATTCTCAATGTTACCCAGAAAAAAACATAAAACATTAAAAAATCATAAAAAATACTTCTTAATAAAACAACACCATAAAACAAAAAAAAGAAATCTATCATATCTCTTGCTCTGGCTACTGTGTATATACCACAAGGGCCGTATACAGAATTCCTAAAAAATTTGCAGATTTCCTCTCATACCTGTTGGTTACCGGTGATAAAGCACTAATTTTCAGAGATTTTAACATTCACGTTGATAAAAGTTTTGGAGTAAAGCAAAATGTCACCGGGCCCACTCATCGTTTTAATCATACGCTAGATTTAATTATATCGCATGGAATTGATCTTACTGATATAGATATCGTACCTCAAAGTGATGATGTTACTGACCATTTCCTTGTATCGTGCATTCTACATATTGATGATATTACCTATATGGCTTCGCGTTATCGTCCAGGCAGAACTATTGTTCCAGCCACCAAAGACAGATTCACAAATAACCTGCCTGATTTATCTCAACTGCTCTCTGTGTACCCATAAATACACATGAACTAGACGAAATGACTAGCAACATGGGAACTATCTTCTCTAATACATTAGAAGCTGTTGCCCCCATCAAATTGAAAAAGGTTAGAGAAAAACGTACTGTGCCATGGTACAACAGTAATACACACTCTCTCAAGAAAGAAACTCGTAGTCTTGAGTGCAAATGGAGAAAAACTAACTTGGAAGTTTTTAGAATTGCGTGGAAAAACAGTATGTCCAGCTATAGACAGTCTCTAAAAACTGCCAGGCCCGAGCATATCCACAAACTCATTGAAAAAAAGGTTTTTATTTAGCACAGTGGCTAGATTAACAAATAACCAGACACCACCCGATCTAAATATTCCCTCACAGTTAAATAGTAATGACTTTATGAATTTCTTCACTGATAAAATAGATATCAGAAATACAATAACAAATGTAGATTCTACAGCATCTAATACTTAGTTTTTTTCCATCGCACCCAAAGATAAACTGCAGTGCTTTACAACTATAGGACAGAAAGAGCTTAATAAACTTATCACTGCATCTAAACCAAAAACATGTTTATTAGATCCTTTACCCACTAAATTACTGAAAGAGTTGTTACCTGTAGCAAAAGAACCGCTTCTCAATATTATTAACTTGTCGTTATCTTTAGGTCATGTCCCAAACCATTCAAGAATTATAAATGACTTGCTGCTTGCGTCAGACCAATGCTGCATCTCATTGCTAGTTTTTACTTGATCTTAGTGCTGCGTTCGACACCATAGATCATGACATACTCATAGATCGATTACAAAACTATACAGGTATCCAAGGGAAGGCTTTAAGATGGTTTAGATCCTACCTGTCCGATCGCTACCACTTTGTTTATTTTAATGGGAAGTCATCTCATTTATCACCAGCAAAATATGGAATGCCACAAGGATCTGTCCTAGGTCCTCTGCTATTTTCAATATAAATGTTGCCCCTTGGTAATATCATTAGAAAATATGGGATTAGTTTCCACTGTTATGCTGATGATACTCGACTATATATCTCAACGGGACCAGATGAAACTTTAAAAATTATCTAAGCTAACAGAGTGTGTTAAAAATGTAAAAGATTGGATGACCAATCATTTTCAGTCCTATTAAATTTCAAATAAGACAGAGGATATTACTTATTGGACCAAAAAACAGTCATACACAGAATCTCATAGATTACAATTTGCAACTAGACGGATGTACTGTTACTTCCTCTACAGTCAATAAATCTGGGTGTTATATTAGAAAGCAACTTGTCTTTTGAAAATCATATGTCCCATGTTACAAAAACAGCATTCTTCCATCTTAGAAACACTGCCAAGCTACAAAACGTTATCTCATAATTTTTGGACTGCAGTTATATCTGATCAAATGCGCATTATTATTCTTTAGCTTGGGTTAAACTAATTAATTTTACTTGGCTGGAACAGCAGCCACGCTAATTATGTCTCTATTTGTTTCTGGTTCTCTTTTGCCACGGGATTTACATCCTGTGGTAACTAGGATTTACATAAGCTCCCTCAGAGGACCTCAGGTGATGCTACCCCTGAGACAACATACAGAACTATAAGTGCTATAAGTTTGATTGCATAATTGCAGTTAATAATGTTAATCGTCTGTTTACATCTTTTATTGATTTTTTCGAACATTCCTGCACGTAAACTGACAGTCATCACTGATAAGCTACTACTAAATATTGTAGAAACGTAATTTTCTGTAAAATTGCTTGCAATGATTTGTATCGTAAAACAGCGCTACACAAATAAACTTGAATTGAATTGAATAATCACAATATTTAAAATGAATAGGAAACTTAAAAAGTGACGTGACATTCAACCATGCATGGTGACCCATGCTCAGAATTCGTGCTCTGCATTTAAACCCATCCAAAGTGCACACACACACACAAAACTGTGAACACCACACCCGGAGCAGTGGGCAGCCATTTATGCTGCAGCGCTCGGGGAGCAGTTTGGGGGTTCAGTGCCTTGTTCAAGGGCACTCAGTCGTGGTATTGAGGGTGGAGAGAGCACTGTACATTCACTCCCCCCACCTACAATTCCTGCCAGCCCAAGACTCGAACTACAAGTCCAAAGTCCAAGAGTCTGACTCATTAACCATTAGGCCATACTCCAGTGCAAGTACCTGGTTCAAACAAGAAGACGCAGCACACACAGCTACTCCAGAACAACGTCCAGTATTATACAGCCAGTAAGTTGCCATTATTGAGAAGAACCACATCGTCCGAGTGGAGAGAGTGAGAGGCTCTGTCCCATACCCTGAAAAAAGTAAGCTCGCCAGTATGGGAGTTTTTTGGCTTCAAAGAAAACAGCTCCTTAGACAGCCTAATCTGCAAAATGTGTCAGGCTATGGTCAGTGTGAAGGGGGAAACCCCTCCAACCTTTTTACCCACTCTCCGTGTCCCCATCATTACGCCATTTTACAGAGAGAAAGTTGTGATTATTTTACTAGTCACGGAATGGGAAATGTTACATTAATCTGTTAACAGCTGTTTTGTGTGTTCGTAGTTGTGTTTCGGTATCTTTAGGGTCAAGGCCCCAAACCATTCAAGCTGGCGGTTATTAAGCCTCTTATTAAGAAACCACAACTAGATCCTTCTGAGCTGGCAAATTACAGACCCATTTCAAATCTTCCAATTATGTCTAAAATTTTCGAGAAAAAGTTTTGTCTGCTCAAATTGTGCTCCTACCTGCAAAAAAAAAAATGATCTCTATGAAGAATTTCAGTCAGGTTTTCAGGCCCCATCATAACACAGAAACTGCAAAATTACAAATGACTTGCTGCTTGCGTCAGACCAAGGCTCCATCTCATTGCTAGTTTTACTTGATCTTAGTGCTGCGTTCGACACCACAGATCACGACATACTCATAGATCGATTACAAAACTATACAGGTATCCAAGGGCAGGCTTTAAGATGGTTTAGATCCTACTTGTCCGATCGCTACCACTTTGTTTATTTAAATGGGAAGTCATCTCATTTATCACCAGCAAAATATGGAATGCCACAAGGATCTGTCCTAGGCTCCTCTGCTATTTTCAATATAATGTTGCCCCTTGGTAATATCATTAGAAAATATGGGATTAGTCTTCCACTGTTATGCTGATGATACTCGACTATATATCTCAACGGGACCAGATGAAACTTCAAAATTATCTAAGCTAACAGAGTGTGTTAAAAATGTAAAAGATTAGATGACCAATCATTTTCTCCTATTAAATTCAGAACAGCAGCACAGCAGCCACACTAATTATGTCTCTATTTGTTTCTCTCTTTTGCCACGGGATTTACATCCTGTGGTAACTAGGATCTACATAAGCTCCAGTCTGGATATAGAACACTTGAGAAGAGATGATGCCAACCCCTCAGAGGACCTCAGGTGATGCTAACCCTGAGACAACATACAGAACTATAAGTTTGATTGCATAATTGCTGTTAATAATGTTAATCGTCTGTTTACATCTTTTATTGATTTTTCCGAACATTCCTGGCGTATGCACGTAAACTGACAGTCATCACTGATAAGCTACTACTAAATATTGTAGAAACTTAATTTTCTGTAAAATTGATTTGCAATGATTTGTATCATTGCTACACAAATAAACTTGAATTGAATTGAATAATCACAATATTTAAAATGAATAGGAAACTTAAAAAGTGACGTGACATTCAACCATGCATGGTGACCCATGCTCAGAATTCGTGCTCTGCATTTAACCCATCCAAGTGCACACACACACACAAACTGTGAACACACACCCGGAGCAGTGGGCAGCCATTTATGCTGCAGCGCCCGGGGAGCAGTTGGGGGTTCGGTGCCTTGGGGGCACCTCAGTCGTGGTATTGAGGGTGGAGAGAGCACTGTACATTCACTCCCCCCAACTACAATTCCTGCCGCGGCCCAAGACCTCAAACTCACAACCTTTGGATTAGGAGTCTGACTCATTAACCATTAGGCCATACTCCAGTGCCAGTACCTGGTTGACCTCTCAGTTGGCCATATTGCATCTTAACCCGGACACCTGTCAAACAAGAAGACGCAGCATGCACAGCTACTCCGAGAAGAACCATGTCGTCCGAGTGGGAGAGTGAGAGGCTCTGTCCATACCCTGAAAAAAGTAAGCTCGCCAGTATGGGAGTTTTTTGGCTTCAAAGAAAACAGCTCCTTAGACAGCCTAATCTGCAAAATGTGTCAGGCTATGGTCAGTGTGAAGGGGGAAACCCCTCCAACCTTTTTACCCACCTCCGTGTCCCCATCACCCTGCGGATTACGCCATTTTACAGAGAGAAAGTTGTGATTATTTTACTAGTCACGGAATGGGAAATGTTACATTAATCTGTTAACAGCTGTTTTGTGTGTTCGTATATTTAAATGAAGGGTGATTCTTTTAATAAGTATGGCATTTTCTTTACTTGTCTAATATTTGTACAGGTGCTGGTCATATAATTAGAATATCATCAAAAAGTTGATTTATTTCACTAAGTCCATTCAAAAAGTGAAACTTGTATATTATGTTCATTCATTACACACAGACTAATATATTTTCAAGATGTTTATTTATTTGAATTTTGATGATTATAACTGACAACTAAGGAAAATCCCAAATTTAATATCTCAAAAATTAGAATATTGTGAAAAAAGTTCAATATTGAAGACACCTGGTGCCACACTCTGATCAGCTAATTAACTCCAAAAACACCTGCAAAGGCCTTTAAATGGTCTCTCAGTCTAGTTTCTGTAGGCTACACAATCATGGGGAAGACTGCTGACTTTGACAGTTGTCCAAAAGACAACCATTGACACCTTGCACAAGGAGGGCCAAGACACAAAAAGGTCATGCAAAAGAGGCTGTGCTGTTCACAGAGCTCTGTGTCCAAGCACATTAATAGAGAGGCGAAGGTAAGGAAAAGATGTGGTAGAAAAAAGTGTACAAGCAATAGGGATAACCACCACCCAGGAGAGGATTGTGAAACAAAACCCATTCAAAAATGTGGGGGGAGATTCACAAAGAGTGGATTGCAGCTGGAGTCAGTGCTTCAAGAACCACTACGCACAGACGTATGCAAAACATGGTTTTCAGCTGTCGGCATTCCTTGTGTCAAGCCACTCTTGAACAACAGACAGCGTCAGAAGCGTCTCGCTTCAAAAAGGACTGACTGCTGCTGAGTGGTTCCAAAGTTATGTTCTCTGATGAAAGTAAATTTTGCATTTCCTTTGGAAGTCAGGGTCCCAGAGTCTGGAGGAAGAGAGGAGAGACACACAATCCACATTGCTTGAGGTCCAGTGTAAAGTTTCCACAGTCAGTAGCCACGTTTCCACTGTCTGACCAAAAGCGGGCGTGCTAGTGCGTGCCAGGGCAAGTCCCGTTTCCACTGTCACTTCCGGGGCTTGATCGTGCCCTCGTCGGGGCTTCCTCGGGGCCAACGGCCAGGGTTTTTGGCCGAACGAAAACCTTGGGCCAAAAGCGGGCCCAGCTGGGGCTAGAGGAGTGGTTATGAACAAAGGTGGAGTTTGTCCGCATCTGCAGAGCGTCAGCGCCACGGATCATTTCATAAAGCTACAGCTATAAACACCAGCATTAAACACTTTTTAAAATAGTTGAGCTCAAAACTCACTTTTAGTCAGCAGGGAGTGTTTGAAATAACTCGATCCGATCCGATGTGGATTATAACTACCATAAAAGGCAGAAATATTTATAAGCGATGCAAAAGAATATGCATGCTAGGTATTAACGTTACCATAGTAAACATGGTAAATGTGACCGTTTGAAGAAATCAGACATCTTCTTATTCTCTATCACAATCATGTATTTATTTATTAACATATTTCATCTGTCATAAGTTAAAAAGCTTCAGTGATCAGTTTAGATGCTTTTGGGTCCGTGTATTTGGCAGCCAACGGATTTTCCTTTTGAAATTAGAAAACCAAAATTGGGAATCGAGCAGTTTCCCGACTATCATTTAGAAATAGGAGAACAAAAAATCGGAAAACAAAGTGTTTTCAGATTTTTTTTTTTTTTTTTTCTCGTTGATTATAGAAAATGAAAAAAATTTCCTGTTGTCCAAATTTTTCAAATCTGTTTATAAATGGAAATTGGGAATTAAAACACACTTGTGAAAATCTTATATCTTTATATTTTGTGCAGATTGTTTGTAGTGACCCGGAATCTATATAGTATGTGTCACGGATACGAACCCCGTGAGTCCCTCCAGTGGCCAGCAGAGGGCACCATCACCCGAATACTGACACTTACATGCATCCAAACACTCACGTACACTGATACTGACTACATTACCCATAAGCCCCGTACCTTGGACTGATCACCGGCCAGGTGTTCCCTATCAGAGACTGCCATACAAGCCAGACCCTTGCATCACCTCTTTGCGAGGTCTTGTTACTGCCACGGCTAACATTTCTGAGCGTTTTACCCTGTCTTGTTTTCCCAGTTGCCTACCTCTGTTGCTTTATCGACCTGTGAACCTTTGCTGCCTACCTTTGAACCCTGATTGTATACGGACTGTGATAATTGCTTGTTACCCCCCGACCCACTGCTTGGTATTGACTACGATTCTGGTATTCCTGTGACACTGTGTTTGCTGATCCTGACCCTTCGCCTGTACGACTACGAGTGTTCAAATAAAAGCTTGCAAATGGATCCCAAGTCGATTTATTCTTCGTTACAGAAGACCTCGCCCGGACAAGATCCAGCAGTATATGAACATCTCTGCAACCAACCTGGCAGCTCAGGCAAGTCAGATCGCTGCTAATCAGCAACAGTTAAATCGTCTTACCGCCGTCACGGAGGAATTGGGTGAAAGCTATTCAGAATCTCCACAGTCCTGTTGTCACAACACCCGCGCCACCAGCGGGCCGCCATTACACATGCGGTTCCCACGCCCTCTCAGATTAACCCCACAACTGGCGTTTCCTGAGAAATTCGACGGTGACCCTAATAAATGTAAAGGCTTCTTACTTCAATGTTCGCTGTTTGTGGAACAACAACCCATGCTCTATTCCACTGACAACGGTAAGATTGCCTTTGTTTGCTCTTTGTTAACCGGAAGGGCTCTTGACTGGGATTACCGCTGTATGGCGCACGGATGGGTCATCTTTCTCCTCCTTCAACGATTTCCTCACACGCTTCCGTGAGGTTTTCGATCATCCCAAGGAGGGAAAGAGCGCTGGTGAACGCTTGCTAGAGCTCTCTCAAGGGAAATCTTCAGCTGCTGAGTATGCTATGAACTTCCGCACACTGGCAGCACAAACGACCTGGGTGAGTGACACCTTAAAAAGTTCTGTTTTGGAAAGGTTTAAGTCATGAATTACAAACTGAACTCGCATGTCGAGATGAGGGGAAAAGTTTGAATGATTTCATCGAACTGACAATAGCATTGACATCTGCAACGTTCACATAAACCCCGTTCTCGTGTCAGCACTGCCATTAAAGCAGTTCAGTCTGTTGAAGACCCTGAACCTATGCAAGTTAATTCCTATCATCTCTCATCTGAAGAAAGGAATCGTCGCTTGGCAAATCGTCTATGTCTGTATTGTGGATCCCCAGGTCATCAACGAGCCCGCTGTCCCTCCACGTCCCTCATCTGTCTCGTCCAAATTGGTGAGTGAATCCTTACACTCTCTCCATCCTGTAAACTGTGTGATTGTACCCTGAAACTAACCATTAACAACGTTCAAGTGACCACATTTGCTTTACTGGATTCTGGAGCGGCTGGGAACTTCATGTCAGCTGATTTTGCAAGAACAAACAAAGTATCATTAATACCCTGTGCTAACTCTCTGTCTGTAGCTACCATAGATGGTCGTCCCCCTGGGAACTGGTATCATCACTCATCTTACTCAAAGTCTATCCATGACAACCGGTTTACTGCACCAGGAGGTCATTCAGTTCTACGTTCTGCCCACGTCTAATACACCCATAATTCTGGGACTACCATGGCTGAGACTGCACGATCCACTAGTATCATGGAGGGAAGGTCAGATATTAAAGTGGAGCACTAAATGTCAAACAAAATGTCTATCTACCATTTCTCCTCTCCCAGTGCACTCGTTGGTGATTGAGTCATCCGAGGTTCCCAATCTACCAGCGGAATATCACGATCTCAAGGCAGCATTCAGCAAAACCCAAGCAAACACATTACCACCTCATCGACCCCATGACTGTGCCTATTGATCTCCTACCAGGTCACAATCCACCCAAAGGTCGTGTGTTTTCCACTGCCACTCCCAGAATCCGAAGCCATGACTAAATACATCAAGGAAGAGTTGGAAAAAAGGCTTCATACGTCCTTCCACTTCCCCGGCATCCGCTGGTTTCTTCTTCTTCAAGAAGAAAGACGGCAGTCTGAGACCCTGCATTGATTACCGTGGTCTCAACGAGACCCTTCCCCTGGTTCCAGCTGCATTAGAACAACTTCGCACTGCCCAGTACTACACCAAACTTGACTTACGCTGTGCTTACAACCTGATTCGCATCAGAGAGGGTGACAAATGGAAGACGGCCTTTTCTACAACCAACGGGCACTATGAATACCGGGTTATGCCGTTTGGACTGGTCAATAGTCCGTCCATCTTCCAGGCTTTCATTAATGATGTCTTCAGGGACATGCTGAACAAGTTTGTCATGGTCTACATTGACGATATCCTTATCTACTCCAATACCCTACAGGATCATATTCAACAAGTCAGAATTGTGCTACAGCGCCTCATCGAACATCAACTGTACGCCAAAGCCGAGAAGTGTGAGTTTCACACTACATCCACTACCTTCCTGGGTTATGTCATCAGTCCGGGGGGAGTTGCCATGGATGACAGTAAGGTCTCTGCTGTACTCAAGTGGCCAGAGCCTCAGACTCTCAAGGAGCTACAACGGTTCCTGGGGTTTGCCAATTTCTACAGACGCTTCATCAGAATTTCAGTACAGTCGTCAGTCCTCTCACTTCTATGATCAAAAAAGGTACACATCGTCTCACCTGGTCCGAGGCCCCCCGTCAAGCCTTTAAGGAATTAAAGGAACGCTTTGTCACCGCTCCTATCCTGCATCACACTGACCCTTCTCTCCCCTTCTTAGTCGAAGTTGACGCATCCAATACTGGCATTGGGGCCGTTCTCTCACAGCGACCAGGCCCTCAGGAGAAACTTCATCCCTGTGCTTTCTACTCCCGCAAGCTCAACCCGGCGGAGAGGAATTATTATGTGGGAGACAGAGAACTGTTAGCCATGAAAGCAGCGTTTGAAGAGTGGAGACATTGGCTCGAAGGGGCTATTCATCCTTTCACCGTCTTTACGGATCATAAAAAATCTGGAATACCTACGCTCTGCCAAAAGACTCAACCCACGCCAAGCCAGATGGTCCTTGTTCTTCTCCCGGTTTCAGTTCAATGTCACATATCGTCCAGGTTCCAAGAATACTAAAGCCGATGCTTTGTCACGTATCCATGATGACGACCCCTTCCATCTCAACCCCCGAACGCATCTTGCCCTTCCAGGTGGTGGTTGCTCCCATCCAGTGGGATATAATGACCCTAATAGAACAGCACAATTCACAAGAAGCACCACCAGCCACCTGTCCACCGGATAAAACCTACGTACCTGCCCCCTACCGTGATCAAGTCCTGGATCATATCCACTGTCTTCCTGCCTCTGGTCACCCCGGCATCACAGCCACACTCCATCTCCTCAAGAACCGCTTCTGGTGGGAAACAATCAACCCCGACACTATTAAATTCATTCAGAACTGTCAGACGTGTAACATGCACAAAACCCCTCGTCAACTACCAGCTGGACTCCTTCAACCTCTTCCTATCCCACAACGACCCTGGTCACACCTTGCCATAGACTTCATCACAGACTTACCCCTATCCCAAGGAAACACGGTCATACTCACAATCATCGATCGATTCTCCAAAGCATGTCGCCTCATTCCTCTACCCAAACTCCCCACTGCTCTTCAGACCGCCGAACTCCTGTGTAATTGGGTGCTTTAGGTTTTACGGCATACCTGACGACATCGTTTCGGATAGAGGTCCTCAATTCACCTCTCGTTTATGGAAGGGATTTCTTTCAAGCTCTAGGGGTCAACGTAAGTCTCACGTCTGGTTATCACCCCCGAGGCCAACGGTCAAGTGGAACGCCTCAACCAGGAGCTCACTCGGTTTCCTCCGCTCCTACTGCAGCTCCCATCAAGAGGACTGGTCTCGTTTTCTCCTATGGGCCGAATATGCACAGAACTCCCTGATCAAGCCATCCACCGGGATCACCCCCTTCAAATGCATTCTAGGGTACCAACCCCCATGTTTCCCTGGTCAGGTGAACCCACCAATGTTCCCGCTGTAAACTGATTGGCTTCAACGAAGCGAGGACACATGGAATCAAGCCCACGTACACCTACAACAAGCTGTACGGCGCCTGAAGGAACAGGCCGACCGTCGTCGACGCCCTGGACACACTTTCCAACCTGGTCAATGGGTCTGGCTGTCCACCAGAGACCTTCGGATGAAATTGCCATGCCGAAAGTTAAGTCCAAGGTACGTGGGTCCATTCAAAATCACACAACAAATCACACCTGTTTCATTCCGCCTTGCTTTGCCTAACACATATCGTATTTCTCCCACTTTCCACATGTCATTGCTCAAGCCCGCTGCTGCCCCTGAGGAGGAGGGCGAGGGGAGGTCCCGTGAGCAGAGTCCCCAGCCGGTTCAGGTGGAGAGCGGAGGAGACCTATCAGGTGCGAGAGCTGCTTGATTCGAGACGTCGGGGACGAGTCCTCCAATACTTGGTTGACTGGGAGGGGTACGGTCCAGAGGAACGTTCCTGGGTCAATGCCGAGGACATTCTTGACCCCAACTTAACCACAGATTTTCATAGAGAACATCCAGAGAAACCGGCCCCTCGACCTCGAGGTAGACCCCGACGTCGTCCTCCACCTCACGCCAGGAGGCGTTCGCAGGGAGGGGGCTCTGTCACGGATACGAACCCCGTGAGTCCCTCCAGTGGCCAGCAGAGGGCACCATCACCCGAATACTGACACTTACATGCATCCAAACACTCACGTACACTGATACTGACTACATTACCCATAAGCCCCGTACCTTGGACTGATCACCGGCCAGGTGTTCCCTTATCAGAGACTGCCATATAAGCCAGACCCTTGCATCACCTTTTTGCAAGTCTTGTTACTGCCACGGCTAACATTTCTGAGCGTTTTACCCTGTCTTGTTTTCCCAGTTGCCTACCTCTGTTGTTTATCGACCTGTGAACCTTTGCTGCCTACCTTTGAACCCTGATTGTTATACGGACTGTGATAATTGCTTGTTACCCCCCCCCGACCCACTGCTTGGTATTGACTACGATTCTGATATTCCTGTGACACTGTGTTTGCTGATCCTGACCCTTCGCCTGTACGACTACGAGTGTTCAAATAAAAAGCTTGCAAATGGATCCCAAGTCGAGTTATTCTTCGTTACAGTATGACTTGGATTAACCATTCTGTTCATGTCTATGGAACATGTCTTTGCACGAATATGCAGGTTTTATTGCAGAAAAAAAATGGACTGACTTGTGATATTGCCACTGCATTATGTACCCAGTTTCACAAAACACAGGGTTTGTCAGAGAGAAATGTGCGGAGATGATGTGCTGAGCAGCCAACAAACGAATTCTAGGCTACACAAACTAAATAAAAAGCTAAAGTCAGTTTCTAAGTTACATGTGTATACATACTATAATGTAAGGTAATGTTACAGTTTTTCATATATATTTAAACTAAAGATATACCCCAATATATATATATATATACATACATACATACATACATATACCCAAGTTACCACACATTTAGGCATTTTTGTGTATGTAGCCTAATACTTACAAAGGAAACTTGCAAAACAACCTAAAAAGAAGCCAACCTGTTTGTGGTACGACTGTGTTTTGTCAGGTAGGTTAGCTTAGTTTGCTTAGTTGTTATGGTAACCATTCATAGTTTCCGGCAAAAATTCTAGAGTGCTCCTCTAGAATCTTTGGTTTCCAGCCTACTGTCACGATTTGCTACTGTCAACCATCATTTACTATGGTTGTTATAGTTCCCATTCAAAATTTCCAGAGCCTTGATACAAAACGGTGATTAAATTTTTTTTTTACCAGATCTACTTCAAGTCCAGTCAAGTCACCATTATTTATATAGCGCTTTTAACCATACAAATTGTGTCAAAGCAACTTTACAGCATTAAACAGGAAAATAGTGTGTCAATAATGCAAAATGACAATAGTAAACACTTAACTGTCAGTTAAAGGCATTTCATTATTGAATTCAGTGATGTCATCATCCAGAATCAGTTCAGTTTAAATAGTATCTGTGCAATCAAGTTGACGATATCGCTGGAAATTCAGTGTCCCCAATAAGCAAGCCAGAGGTGACAAGGAACCAAAACTCCATCGGTGACAGAATGGAGAAAAAACCTTGGGAGGAACCAGGCTCAGTCGGGGGGCCAGTCCTCCTCTGGCTAGACGAAACCAGCAGTTCAATTCCAGGTTGCAGCAAAGTCACATTATTGTGCAGAGGACTCAAATCCTTATCCTGGTGGCCATCTAGGAGACAAGGTCTTCACTGGGGATCTGTCTCTGGGGCTCATCTACTTGATCTCCGCTGACATTCAGGGCTGTAGAGGTTACTCCCTAGGTCTTGATCCACCATCTGGGCTGGATACGTACTGGATCCGGGTGATTGCAGTGATCATCTGATATAGACTGGATCTGGTGGATACTGTGACCTCGGTATAAGAATGAAACATGCTAATTAGCATAGATGCCATTCTTCTAACAATGTAGCAAGTACATTGGGTGTTATGGGAAATGTTCCTGGTTCTGGTTGTCATAATTAATGCAGCCTTAAAATCCTGTAACAAATTTAATATTAGAAATGTGTAAGTATGTTATGTGTAAGCCAGGTTAAAGAGATGGGTCTTTAATCTAGATTTAAACTGACAGAGCGTGTCTGCCTCCCGAACAATGTTAGGTAGGTTATTACAAATACTGAGGTGCTAAACCATTCAGGGCTTACAAAGCAGTCTTTTGTGGTAGAAGTGATGGTTCTACCATACTTGTAACAAGGAGTAGAATTTACAGTTTTAGCTAATGATCTGAGATATCATCACTTGGATGCATAATTTCAACACAATCAACATCCAAATTAATAATAGTCACACAATCAACATCAAGGGGATCTATAGCGCATATGCTGATAGTGATACTGTAGCTAACGGCTGCTGCATGGTTATTAAAGTAGTTCATAAAGTCATTATATGCTGTGCTGTTGGGAAATGTTCTACACATGTTTGATGCTCTATTTTCATGTGATATTCTATTTAGGGTGTGTGCTCATATACCATCTCAAGACGGAATCCATGTGACCACAGTAGAGACTCAGATCTAGCAGTTTAATTAATCTAGAGTATGATTTCGTTACATCATGAGTAGGTCCTGAGACGTGTTGTCTAACCCCAGAATAGAGTTGATCACATCTATGAATGTTGATCCCAAATCAACATCTTTTTCATTGTCAACATGGATTCAGCACTAACTGGCTGCAGATATTAAATAAAAAAAATCCATAAAACTGTATCTACAGTCAGCACTAACTGGCTGCAGATATTAAATCAGAAAATTCTTTAATAAAGTCTGTATGGTGCCCTAGTGGCCTGTATACAGTAGCCAGTACAAACATCACATGGGATTTATCATTATCACTTGTTTCTCTGGATAATGTTATATGAAGCACCATTACTTCAAACAAGTCTTACTTGAAGCCTGCCCTCTGAGAAATACTGAAAATATTGTTATAAATTGAAGCAACACCTCCCCCTTTACCTCTTGAATGTGGCTCATGTTTATAACAGTAATCTTGGGGAGTAGACTCATTTAAAATAATGTAATCATGAACATCAATTAAATTGTTACTTTTAAATTGGTTTGGACATTTTTTGTATGTTCTAGTTAGGGGAAGAGACACAGTCTTTATAGTGTGATATCTAGGTGAAAGTCTCTATGTAAGAGAATTAACTGATTTCTGTGGCATGAGGCGGCTAGCAGAAAGTCAGTTTAGCCAGTCTGTCTGCTTCCTGACCTGGGCCCCAGTTAGTCAACTGCAAACTCTAAGACTAAAGCCTGTGTTATACTTTCTGCGTCCGCGAGCCCGCTATGGTATGCTTGACGTAAAAATCGTCATCAGAGAGTGTGCGTGGAGGCTCTGAGCGGACATCCGCGTGCAACCCATTACTTGTACGTGCAGTCAGTAGCCTTCAAAAGCACCAATTGCACATGTCCAGGCTGTAAAGAACCTGTACAATATGTCGATAAAACAAAATAAAGACTGTCAGATGTGCAATAATTCTGGGCAACTGTTTGTTCACATGTTTGTTGCAGAGTGGACCATCAGCGTACGCTTTCGGTAGTTTAAATACAAGTAGTCTGTGTTGTCCATGTACGTGCCTGGATTGCTCATGCAGAAAGTATAACACAGGATTATGTGCCATATTTCTAGACAGAAGAGTGGCACCACCCCAGGAGGGATGAAGACCATCTTTTTTCAAGAGGACAGGTCTGCCCCAAAAACTTGTCCAATTGTCTATGAAAGCTATGTTATTCTGCGGGCACCACTTAGACATTCAGCCATTAAGTGATGATAGTCTGCTGTGTATCTTATGACCACGGTAAGCAGGGAGGGGACCAGAGCATATTACAGTTACTGACATCGTACTTGCAAGTTCACACACCTCTTTAATGTTATATTTATTGATCTCCAACTGGCGAAGTCAAACATCATTAGCTGATGTCTATGAATAACAATATTACTGAATTTACATTTAGCATTAGCCAGCACTTTTAAATTTGCCAAGATGTCAGGCGCTCTGGCTCCCTATGGTGGCTGGTGTCTCTATTTTCACATTCCGTACAAATATATCACCAGTAACTAGAGCACCTTCATCAGGTTTCTCAGTGGTTGCATCAATGAGTGGGGAGAAACTGTTTGATGTTTTGATTGGAACGGAAGAGCAGTGTTTTGACCTGCGACTATGCAATGGAATCATCTAAAGCAGGGGTCATTTTAAATTTTTCTGGTTAACCACTGTGCTCATAAACTTGTTGTCAGCGCTGCCATGTGACTTTTATTAATCGATACTGAATCACTTCATTATATTTCTCAGCAACAAGGGGGGTAAAATCACTGTTTTTAAGTAACTAAACACAGCTTCATTGTTTGTAGAGAGAGACAGATACAGACAATTTACACATCTCTCTCTCTCTCTCTTTCTCTCTCACTCAAAATGGGCATAGTTGAGAAAAAAAAAAGTTTGCATCATTGGATATAGCTGTCAGTCATTTAACATTTCAATCATAAACGTATTGTTAGAAGTTGACTATTATTAAATGATTTGCAGCTTCATCTTTCCTCTCTGTTTTAACTGACGCTTCGCGCTCTGCTTCTGTCAACAGTAAACCCCGCCTACTTTGATTTGATTGGCCATCTAAGTCAACTTGACATTGACGAGCACTTTTAGGCCACTGAGGCTTTGATTTGATTTATTTATGGCCATTTCATGCCTTTATTGGAAAGGACAGTGTAGAGTAGACAAAGTGTTTTTTTTGGTGAAGAGCAGCGGGATCGGCAAAGGACCACGAGGCCGGGACTCGAACCCGGCTTTTGATATGAACTAACCGCAAGGCTATTGGCGCCGACCACTGAGGCTTTGATCTGAAGCACCTAGTATGTGCAGAGGTCGCGCGTGCATCCGTAAGACTAGTGCAAGTTAATTCTAACACTTTAATAGTATTTATAGCTCCTAACAGGATGATATGATAAATTATTCCCTCAAAATGTATGCCAGTATGCAGTTTTCTCTATTGCTTGTTTGCCAGCGATTATCCCCCTGCATGCTACTGTTGGCACACCAGGTAGGTTGCCGACCCCTGATCTAATGGAATAAATATTGAGTTTCTATAATAATGTGATTCTTATATTTTAGGGTGCCCGAAATCTGAACCCCATACCCTACAATGATGAATACATGGGTCACAAGCTGCATGTAGATCAGAATGAGATGCTTGTTATGTTTGGAGTGACCCATGTAATGGCTATTGATGGTTTCAGCAAGAAGGTTGTCGGTCACTCCACCATGCCAATAAAGAACAACATAACAATTTATGAGGAAGTGTACAGATAAAGTACATTTTTTTGAGGGCAGACTTGTGACTTGAAAGTACATTATTAAAGGGGTGTTATTATGCTTTTTCACTTTTTCAACTTTAGTTAGTCTGTAATGTTGCTGTTTGAGCATGAAAAAGATCTGGAAAGTTACAAAGCTCAAAGTCCAATTCAAAAGGAGATATTTTATTTAACAAATCACTTTTCAAAAACTACAACGCACGACTGCACTAGAGAAGGCAACGAGTGTTATCACTATGTCAGAGACATGCTAGCTTTCCCAAGGCAGACGAGCTTAGAGTGGTTACAATCATCCAGGTTTTTATGGCGCTCAAATTTATTTGATTTTGACGCACTATTTACACTGAAGCTCACAGCAGGCTGGTATGGTAAAGGGGCATGACATTTCCCGACCAGGCGCCAAGTGCTGTCAATCACTTGCTGTCAAACACACATTGGCCCAGCAAACCCATCACAGCACACACTGGCCCAGTTAACCAATCACAGTGCATTTCGTATTCCAGAAGGCGGGCCTTCATTTGATACAGGAACTATTCCAGTCGTTCACACCAGACTGGGGAGAGAGGTATTGTAATAATGTAAAATATGTGAACAATTTTTCAACAACCTAGTATGAAAGCCTCTTCTAGTACACCCCAAAACAAAATCAAGACCTTGTAAAAGAGCATAATAGGACCCCTTTAAAAATGTGGTTACAACCTAGATTTGTAATGTAATAATTAATTTTGGCAAAACCTTTGAAAACCTTTCTATTGTTTAAAAGTTATGCTTTATGTTTGTCTGTGATTTATCCTTAGACCTGCTGTGCTTTCCTATGGACTATAGGACCGGGTCAGAGTTGACTGTGGAAAAAGTCTTAATCTGACATTATTCATCCAGGAAAAGCTGTCAGAACACGGACACAATCCTCAAAGGCAGCCATGTATTCAGACACCCTATACAAAAATAAAATAAATCCTATTGTCTCTTTTTAACAAATTACTGGTTTCACTGTTTGTGACTACCTATTGTGAAATTAATACTGCCTATTGTCTCTTTTTAACTATTTATGGTTGGTTAATAAAGTTGTATTTATAATAATAATGACAAATTGTGAATTTTCATATCCACGTCTCATGTTGAGAAAGAACCTCAAAACTGTGTGCATTGTATTTGTATCTACTATTTTTTATTTATTTATTTATTTTTTTGTTAAAAGACTGCAAGCATATGAGAGTATCCTTAAAACGTGCACAGAACCATGTGATAGAGAGAATGTGTTAATACATTTATTTTATTACACTTGCATGTAATAAATACAGTAAGTGTGTAGATAATATGGTAGGAAATTGTTTCAAATATCTCACAAATCCTTCGGACTGACACTCTTACACTCACCTACAAGTGACCTGTGACCAAAACCTACATTAAACTAGTGCCACATATGAGAAGCGTTACATAACTGTGGGGAGTTCTTAGCTGCCGGGACAGGAGGACTGGTCAGTTTAACGCGGCACAACACATAGATATCCTTGGAGAAAACTTGTTCCAGAGCCCTCAGGACCTCAGACTGGGCAAAAGGTTTACCTTCCAACAGAAAAATGACCTTAAGCACAGATCCAAGACAATGCAAGAGAAGCGTAGGTTGTTGATGTCTCTGTGAACTCAGTGAATATCCTTGAGCATTAACGGTTCCTATCTGACCTGATAGAGCTTATGAGGATTTGCAGAGAAGAATGTCTGAAAACCTCCAAAACCACATGTGTGAAGTGTCACATTACACTCAAAAAGACTCAAGGTTGTGATGGCTGCCAAAGAAGCTTCAAGACTTATGGGGTATGGACATATATCACAGTAAAGGAAAAATGTTTTTATTTTGAATTCTGTTTCTGTGTTTTTTGTAATTCTCTGGATCTATACAGTAGCTATATGCAGCCAAGTTAAGGCATTTGGTTTATTTGTTGGCATCTCCATGTCATTCTATTTGGCTTCGCACCCTGATAAAAAAAATAAAAGCAGCAGCAGCTCTAAACACATCTTTTTTCCTTAGTTTGTTTTGTTACACTGCACATACATCATGAATTAATTAATATGAGATACATATACATATATATTAGTGCTGTCAAACGATTAATCACACCCAAAAGAAGTTTTTGTTAACATATGTATATATAAATACACAAACATACATGTATATATTAAAAATATATATTTACATGTCAATATCAATATTGTAAACATCTACATTTTATATATAAACATTTTTCTTTATAAAAAAAAATATATATATACATGTATGTGTGTGTATTTATATACAAATAATAAATATACACAGTACACACATATTGTGTAAATAAAAATGTTTATTTTGGATGCTATTAATCGCGATTAATCGTTTGACAGCACTATATATATATATATATATATATATATATATATATATATATATATTTATATAAACACACACACACACACACACACACACACACACACACACACACACATACACAATGAAAAAGATTGCAGAACAGTTTTAGATCTGTCACCCTAACATATAAAAACACAACCTAGTTAAAAATTTAGATTTTTTTCCCCCACTGTTTAGGGCCTGTCAAATCAGTTTCAGACAGGATCAGCAGTGACACACTTCCAAAACCAGCTTCCAGGTTTCATCAGATGACCCCCAACGGTAGCCATATTCAAGTCTAGATGAACCAGTATTTACCTGTGCTTTCTCTGACTAAAATCAAATAACAGTGCAATGTCCATTATTTCATTCAGTTTGTCCTTTTATTTATAATTTTTCATTTACATTTGGTATATTTAGATGCACAAAATGAATCCAGTCCAATTTCTTATTCTAAAAATTCTGATTATGTACCATAAACTTTGCAATACGATTCCCATTTGTTTACATGTGTAATGGTCAGGCATGACCACAAGTGTTCATATGTACATAACAAAAGAAAATAAATAGCTTCAAAACTAAATTATAAAAAAGTAAAGGATGCAAATAAAACTCATGTTTAGAAAAGTATCTGATATTGACCACATTAAAAACGTCATATACACAGCCTCGTCAAAAAGATTATATTAGAGCAGAAATTCTGATGGTGCACATTCAGCTGTGGTATGAACGTAAACTTGATTTCACAGAGATGTTTTCTTTTGCCATTTTAAATTCCCGAACCATTTAAAAGTACAAAGATAACAGGTGTTTTAGGTGTATCTGTAAGTGTAACGGAGAAATAAATGATTAAACTGCTCATAGTGAATCCACTTCTTCCAGATGGAATCCGCAAGTTGATTTTGAAAATGCCTTTTTTCTAAACCTCTTACCACACTGAGAAACGCTGCAATATCTTTCCAGAGTGAGTTTGCAAATGACGATGCAAATCTTTTAGATATGTGAAACTCTCTTTACATCGAAAACATGTGAAGCGCTTCTCTCCAGTGTGAATCCTCAAGTGAATGTTAAGGCTTCCTTTAAGTGTGAAACTCTTTCCACAGTGATGGCACAAGAAAGGCTTCTCTCCACTGTGAATTTTCATGTGATACTTAAGATTTCCTTTTAGTGAGAAGCTCTTCCCACACAGTTCGCAGGTGAAAGGGCTCTCTCCAGTGTGACTTTTCATGTGAGTCTTGAGACTTACTTTATGACTGAATCTCTTTCCACACTGCTGGCATTTAAAAGGCTTCTCTCCAGTGTGAATCAGCATGTGAGTCTTAAGATTTCCTTTTTGTGAGAAGCTCTTCCCACATTGTTGGCAGGAGAAAGGTTTCTCTCCAGTGTGAAGTATCATGTGGTAGTTAAGATTTCCTTTATGTGAGAAGCTTTTACCACACAGTTTGCAGATGCAAGGGCTCTCTTCAGTGTGAATTTTCATGTGAGTCTTGAGACTTAGGTTATGACTGAAGCTCTTTCCACATTGCTGGCACTTGAAAGGCTTCTCTCCGGAGTGAATTGTTTTGTGCCT
Organism: Cyprinus carpio; assembly: GCF_018340385.1. Lineage (NCBI taxonomy): Eukaryota > Metazoa > Chordata > Actinopteri > Cypriniformes > Cyprinidae > Cyprinus > Cyprinus carpio. The sequence continues at coordinate 23,665,802 of NC_056575.1, forward strand.
GTCAAGGCGTTTCATGTCAATAAAACTCCTTCCACACTCAAGACATTTAAAACACTTCTCTCTTGAATTAACTCTAGTGTGGGAACTGAGGCTTCCTGTCTTTTGAGCTCTTTTTCTTGAGGAAGTCTTTTCAGTCTGTGAGCAGCTTAAAGGTTTTTCTTCAGTTATGAAATCATGATCTTTCTCTTCCATTTCATTTACTACTTCACTCTCCTCTTTCAGGACTCTCAGGTCTATGGATGAAAGAGACAAACAAAAGTTAACCCCAGTTTAATAAAATAAAATATTGCATTAGTTATAATATTATTTATTACTTGGATATATTTTTTATTTATATGCTCTGTTGTTTATATGCAATAAAAACAACAGATATTTGATCATAAAAGATTTTTCCTTCTCTTTTGAGGATTGTTGCTGGGCAATGTTGCCGTCAACAGGCAACCAGGTGAGACACAGGGCCCACGACCAATCTAAAGTATCCAGATAGAAATGTATTGCCCATTCTCAATGGGAAAGTGCCCAAGCAACATCGCTTAAAAAGTTGCCCCATGTATCATCACATTAACAGAGGCCAGAGACTCTGAAGATGGACACAAAGAAGAGAAAATACTGTAGCAGGCAGAACAATTGAGCTCACTGTTCACTGTGGTCGAAATACAGAAAGAAAATATAAATATTGAATTGGGGATGAGGGGTTATGTTAATGTATCACTGAAGGAAACTGTCTTGAGAAAAGTTTTGATGCCAATTGCATTTTCTTCTCCTCTTACCTCCGTGTGGTTACAGCATTAACCAAGGAAACGCTATATTGCTGCTGTTCCAATAGCGCCACCTGGTGTCAGAGAGTGAATTTGCGTCTCTTTCGGACCTTCTGCTGTTTTTGTTTCATGCAGGTGTTTTATGTAGCCTAATTTCACAAAGCTAAAGTCAGACCATTCTGTTTTTACTTTAAATCCTGAAATTATACTTAAATTCTATCAATGTGTGTAGCATTTTTGTTTGGATTGTGATTAAAATGCAGTGGTTGCCTCTAATTTCAAATGCCTACAGATATGTTTTGTTTAAAGCCAATTAAATAACCAATAAATAAATTTGCTTAAAATCAGCAACCAGTATCAGAATCAGACAATTTGCTATTTAAAAAAATAAAAAAATAAAAAATCTGAATCTAAATCAGGCTTTGAAAGGTTGGTGACCACTGCTGTACAGGGATAAGACAGGAACTTGTCTCTACCGTCTGGTGGTTTTAGTTTCACATTTCATTTTTTCTTTCATTTCAAATATATTCGAAAAATGTTCTATTTTAAACATTAATCTCATAACATGTGTCACCTGTGCGGTGTAAAGATTTTGTTGAGACAGATTTAATTTGATTGGTAAAAATTGTAACGTGCCTTATTATTCTAACAGAATTTGATTCAAGGATTTGGCATAAAAGATGATGCATATCTAATAAGAACACTGTCCTTTTAAAAAGCCCATGTAAATCAATTAAAGTGGGTGAATATTGTTTTAATGTTATTATTATTACGGTAACACATATTCACTATTAATTAAGAGTTTTCCCCTTAAAAGGATACTCCACCCCAAAATGAAGCTCCATTCATCTTCGGAACACAATTTAAGATATTTTGGATAAAAACAGGGAGGCTTGAGACCAAGGTCCATAAAAGGTATGAAAGTCGTTGTCAGAATACTCTGCCATCAGACGTGCAATCTAGGTTGTATGAAATGACAGGAACACTTTTTGTAAGCGAAGACAGCAAAAATAATGACTTTATTCAATTATTTCTTTGCCAACGGCCTCCTCTGTGCCTCTCCATATCATCTTATGCTGTGTATGCTCTTTTGTGTCATCCATGCCACAAGGATTCGCTGTTTCTATGTGTATTTAGCTTTGATTTGAAATAAAACAGCGCATCCTTGTGGCGCGGATGACACAGAAGAGCATACTCAGCATATGGTGATATGAAGAGACACAGAGGAGACCGCTGACAAAGGAATTATACCTTTTATGGACCTTGACACTGTTATTTATTTGGCAGTCTATGGGATGGTCTCAAGCCTCCAGGTTTTCATCCAAAATTTCTTCAATTGTGTTCCGAAGAAGAACGGAGCTTTTACGGGTTTGGAACGACATGGGGGTAAGTGATTAATGACAAAATTTTTATTTTTGGGTGGAGTATCCCTTTAATAAACTCCTAATTTGCTGCTTATTGATAGTTATGCGATCTTTAGGGAACCTAGGCATTAATACATGCTTTATAAGTAACTTACAGCCAATATAAGCAACTAGTTAATGTGAAGAAGACCCCATATGTGTGCGCCTACGTGGAGTAGCAGAACAAACACTCACCCTAGATCAGCATTTACAACTGAGGATGATAGAAAATGTTTGATTTAAATATTTTAGAATGTGGTCTTTAAAAACAACAGAAAAACATGGATTTGCACATTTTTTGCAAGACACTGGTTTGATATAGCAAATGCTTTTGAGGATGAGAAGAGAAAAAACACTTAGTGACAACAAATGTAACAATAATTGTTCACATTTAACTGTTTGCTCTATGTAAAATAAATGTGTTTGTTACATACTGTTGATAAATTGATGGTTTTCATTGTTTTCACTTAAGAAGAAAGTGGGTTTAACATTACAAAACATTTTTTGTTTAAACTACTTATGTATAATCTTTGTTAATAAATTATTGTGTGACTATGTCATAATAACAAATGTCCAACAAAGGCAACATTAGTATTTGTCTGTTTGTGTGATCTTAATATATCTGTCCACATAAGGCCATGTCAAATAAAAACTGCTTTAAGACACAATTATATGACATTCTTGAAAAAAATTGGTCTAGATTTTAATAAGGATCAAATGAGTTCAGTTTTGAGAATGAAAAACCAACCTATTGGTTCCTCAGTATCTTCTTGTTTCACTCTGAATTCTTCAATCTTCACATCTTCACTCTCCTCTTTAATAAACTCCATCTTTATAAAAGTGTGTCACGTGGATCTCTGCTGCTTCACCAGGAGTTTTTCTGTGTGTTTGGACAATTTGTCATGTTTAAGATGAGGATAATTAACAGAAAGAAAAATAAATCCAAACTAAATCTCTGGGTGCGTCTCAATCAGCTCCCTAGGTCAGTAGTCAGCACACTAGTAAGGAGTCACTCAGAGAGAGACCTGACTAGATAAAAAGCTAACACTACAAATTAATAAAAGAATGCAAATTGTACAGACATTTAATATTTAGTTAAGATTATTATTTTTATTTAATAAATCACACTTGCATGAAGACACTTGTTATGTGCTCTGCACATTTTGTATGTTTCTCTTATCGTTTCAGATGTTTGTTCTATTCGAACGTAAGTGCCCTGCACAGAATATTCCACTATGTTTCCAGTTCGAAGCGAGCGTATATGTTCCATTCAAAGTGCATAGAAGTGTGCGAGACGTGAATTTAAATTGTATTTATTTATTAGGTATATGATGTCACATTTGTCCTTGTGTGAAGACATTGCGCAGCGCAAATCCATGAATGAATGTTCTGAAGTGATGTAAACTTCAACAGCTTCCCCTGCTCAGGGAGTAGGGAGCAATGAACACTGTGTAGGGACCATGTCAATGGGAACACAGTTCATGCACGGAGCTCACTTCTAAATGATCTGAATCAGGTGTTAACAAAGAGAGATGTGACAAATGTGCAGAGCACGGGGTCGCGATGACTGGAATTGAGAACCGCTGCTTTAAAGTGAATCATTTTGAGAAGCTTTTTTTTTTTTCATTTAGATGACTCGGAATTTCAAAAAGTTCCCGTTTCTCTCATTACTTCTTGCCAGTGACCGAACTGGTGTTTATAATACACTGATTCACGATATAGGGAGCAAAATGAGACGCACCATGAGCTGATGTGCAAATAATATAGCTGAATGTTAAATGCAATATTATGTTATCTTCAATAAGAATATGTAAAGCTTTTTAAAATACTACAAGTTGTTTGATCGGGTTGTACTGATTTAAATACAAGTTTAAATGTTTAAAACACAAACCGTTCATCAACAGAATCACAGACGCTGATACGGGACGCAGCCTTATGACGTCATATCGACACACCAAAATAACAGTCCTGTTCACGCGCTATTATCACAAATGTTGAAATTAAATGCATAGAAATTTAAATAATAAAAAATAAAAAAATACAAATAACTATATATATATATATATAAAAAAATATATGTGTGTGTGTGTGTGTGTGTGTGTGGTGAAACACATTGGTAGTTGAAATGGACAACATGACATTTCAATGAAAGTGCTGTCTATGGAAGGGTCAGAAAACTGTCAGAATGCATCAAAAATACCTTAAATTGTGTTCCGAAGATGAATGGAGGTCTTATGGGTTTGGAATGACATGAGGGTGAGTAATTAATGACAGAATTTAAATTTTTGTGAGAACTAACCCTCTACCTCCTATGTTTCTGTTAAGAATTGATAAACAAGTACATGGTGCACCTGGGAACTGGGACGTATCCCAATGCTCGGGCAGGCAGAGAGGGAGATATACGTAGTTGTGATTTTAGTGTGTTTTGGGCCACTTCTTCTCTTCTCGTGAGCCACTTCTCATCTGACACCTGACTAGTAAGCGACATTAATAAAAGACTCTTCAGCTCCACTCCCTGTCTCTTCATTCATGATCCAACATTGCCTTCCAAGAGTCGTCTGGTTGTTGTCCTAGCATCTTTATCTGATGGTGTTTGTGTTTATTTACCAGGATCCAATCAAAATGTAGAAAACCTCCTGTTGCAGACAGAGATGGGCCCAGCCATAAACTGTGCCCTGGAGTGTGCTGCCTAATGCAACAAGATGGAATTCCTTTTATTTGGCTGTGGAGCATATTCGGAGAATCCTTAAAGATCAAGGAGAGGGGGCAGTGAGAGCTGTCTGTGCTGCAGTCAAAGTTCCTATGTAAGTAGCAAACTTTGTCTGGAATTGTGTTCTTTTTTCCCCATTACTTAAAACCTTTCTGCATCAGAGAGCAAAAAATAAACTGAATAAACACTGAATGATTCTGTGCGTGCACGATGTGTGCGTGATTGACACACTACTGTCTGTAGCCTATGTTTGTGCATTACAGTGCAGCAGCGCTATAGATTAAAACATCGATTAACTTACCTGTACAATAAGCTGTTTGTGCATTCTCCCGTTCAATTTCAAGCATCCAGTAATATAATCACACATGTCTTGTGGAGCTTTCAGAGTATGCATTTATTTGCCATTTTAACTCTTTGGAAACTGAGAGTAAATGTGGAAGTCCTTCAAAGATTTCTTATTCTGTTGTGTCCTCTATAAGCTCAAAGTGTCATGGCAGAGCATTGAAGTTGACTAGTCGGTGCAACCCCTAGTGCATACACTGTGAATACCGTTAACTATTAACTAAATCATGATATGAGAAGCGAAATGAGATGCATCTTTTCTGATACTCATACATGGATGTGCTTTACTCACAAAAAGTTGTTTATTATTGCTAGATAAAGCACCACAATGTTATAATTTAATAATTTATTCATTTTACATTGCATGTAAACCCCATAAAATAGACTTTATTGCTTTATTATAATAATAATTATTATTATTGTTATTATTATACACTTCAGAAAAAAGGGCTTTCCAACAAGAACAGGAAAGAAAAAAAAAGACAGAATTTCATCTGGGACATTTTCTTTTAACTGAAGTACCTGAACAGCAAGCGCAAAAGAAATCTCCCTGTCTGCTTCTTTGTGTCCTGTTGGAGAAACGGAATGAGAAAACAATTAGCAATCTGTACAAAAATACAAACAATAATATCTCATGTCACTTTTCTTACCATTGTCCTCTAAAGACTTCAGGTCATGATGCAAAAGGGTGACCGCAATCTGTTTATTCATAAGATATTATCAATGAATCATTTAATTCCAATATTATTTAACTGTGAATCTTAATCTTGGGTGGACATCAGAGAACCATATTGGCAAGTTATAAATCTTAAGTTAGTGAAAAGTAAATACATGTGAACCTTTGTTTGTGAATTGTTTTGATTCAGATACAAAAGTATGAAGATTTATTAAGCATTTGCAACATGCAATATTTGACAGATAATGCTAGAAACTGTTTTTTGTTTTTAAGATAATGATTTTAAATGCAATTGAGAGTCGTGTTTTCCACCCATGGTGTCTCATATTCAGTACATGCTTTTTTTTCAACATTGTACAACATATGTTTAAATATGTGTAATTCGAATATGAATACCCGTGTTTTATTATTTGTTTGTTTTTGCATGTAAATTTCTACGCACTTCTGTGTTTTCAAACAGCAGCGTGTGCTAAGGACTTTTATTTTGGTCTGGCAATGTGACGCCATAAGGCTGCGTCGCGCTCCTGGGTTTGTTGTGATCCGGCTGAAGAAAGGTTTGTGTTCTTAAGCGTGTATGCTGCGATTTGACAGTTAAAAGAAAACAAGTAGAGTCGTGTAAGGGATTTAAACCTGTGGCTAAAATGTCTATTCAATTGTATAGCGTTTACAAATACGTAAAATAAATTATGATTGTTATTGAATGTAGCAGTGCAATGCTTACATTAAGAAACGATGTTTGATATGAGTAAAGAGCATCAGTATGTAATTAATAGGTTAAAAGGTGCGTCTCATTTCGTTCCCCATCTCGAGAATCGGTTTACATTAAACACGAATTAGGTCACTGGCAAGTACTGATGAGAGAATTAAACACATCTGAATGAACTGCTTCGCAAAATGATTCAAATCATTCAAAATTCAAATCAAATTGCAAAGGCAGAGAACACAAACCAACATGAGTAACAGTTTTTACAAACCAAATGCATATGTTTTTATTAAATTTTAATTAATCAACATGAATATAAATAATAAAAGCTTAAATATGTAGTGTCTGTCTCTTTCATTAATTTGTAGCACTAGGTTTAAGACCATAAACTATCACCCTGACACACCCTTACCAGTGTGCTGACTACTGACCTAGGGAGCTGACTGAGACGCACCCAGAGATTTTATTTTATTTTTCCTGTTAATTATTCTCATCTTAAACATAATAGAGTGTCCAAACACAAACTCCTGGTGAAGCAGCTGAGATCCACGTGACACACTGTTATAAAGATGGCATTTATTAAAGAGGAGAGTGAAGATGTAAAGATTGAAGAAGCATTCAGAGTCAAACTAGAAGACACTGAAGAACAAACAGGTTGGTTTTCATTCATCACACCAGTGTAATAAGAATGTTCATTGCGTCACATGCTCCCCAGACAGCAAGCAGTTTCGGCCCAGATCCGGCCCACATCTGGCCCATATGAAATCCATGCGGGCCAGATGTGGGCCAGATCTGGGTGGAAACTGCTTGCTGTCTGGGATCTGGTTAATTCAAATCTGCTTTCACACTTTGGCTGGTGCAGAGCCAGAGACGGACACGCTTGGTTCTTGTCATATATTACATTAAATATTTGTAAAACTTGTTGAACATTGTAAACAAGTTTAAAATATTTTAAATAAAGGAAAAATGAAGTAAAACATATAACATACGGCACTATTGTGGCTGCGGTGTGTCACATGATCAGCATGAAGCCTAGCCATGGAAATATTATCATTAATATTATTAATAATAATTATTATTAATGTTAATAATAACAACATTTAAGGGATAATCCACATCTAGTGCTCAATATTAACGCTTGACCACTTGTTTAGGGCAAGTGGATTTTTGAAGGGGTGAGTGAAAGAGAATCTTATTTGCCCGACCGGACAAGCCTGAGAATCAGGTTGATTCTCAGGGCATTTTTATTTTTTTGCCTTTATAAAGGGCAATTTTTTTAACCTAACCTTATTAAATATTGGGTCAGCTTTCATGCCAGATACATACATTTTATCAAATTAAGTTACAATAATAAGACACCATAGGGCTGTTACCAATCAATTGTAATGAGTATCATGAAAAGCCTCTGCGGAGGAAACAGAAGCTTCATTTGTAGTGGCATTTAGATTTAGATTTTGGAATATACAAATATGAAATGTTAAAAATGCAGTGTTATGTTTACATATGATACTAAACCCTAGTGGGTAATTATTATTATTTTTTTAACTGTTGTATAAAATCAGTATCACATTTGCAGCTGTGCTAATGGTCATGTGGTGTTGCTTATTGTATATAATAAATGCTCGACATTGAGAATTTTTGCTGTCGTATGTTTGTTATTTGAGTTTTGTGTGTGCTGTTGTGCTCACTTGTTTTGATTTCTCCACGAGTCTCTTGCACACAGACAGGCTGTGCAAGCCTCAACTAGCACAACCTTGTTACTGTCAATACATCATTCATTATCAGTTGTCGTTTACACTTGATGTAATAAAATCAGAATCGTTCTCACCAAGGTTTCAGTGCCTCCTTAGTTATTTTTTGTGTTTTAATCAGGCTACTTGTCCAGTTGTGCAGTTGAAATTCTCTTTCATTTGCCCCTTCAAAAAATCCACTCGTCTTGGAAAAGTGAAAATTTTGAGCCCTGGTTATTTTCATTAATGCACATATCTGTGTTTAACATTTTTCCTGTCCTTAATACATAACTCACTTTTTCCATAATTTAGCATCATAAAATGATGTGAGTTGCACTTCATACTGGCCAATGCCAGCCAAAACACATTTTTTGCTAGGTTTTGATGCCTTTATGTTGGTTTTGATGTCTTTAAACTAGTGTTAACTTACACTTGTATTTTTTACACTTTAGACCTGATGGCCTTTAAAGAGGAGAATCAAGAACTGAATGAAATGGAAGAGAAATATCAGAATGAGAAACATTTTTTTATAACTGGAGAAAAATCCACACAAACTAAAAAGGGTTCTTCACGAAAAAGAGCTAAGAAGACCAAAACTAACCGTTATTTCACCTGCCAACAGTGTGGAAAAAGCTTCACTCAAAAACAAAACCTTACAGTCCACATGAGAGTTCACACTGGAGAGAAGCCTTTCAGCTGCCAACAGTGTGGGAAGTGTTTCAGTCAGAAACAAAACCTTACAGTCCATATGAGACTACATACTGGAGAGAACTCTGTCATCTGCAAACAGTGTGGAAAACGTTTCACTAAAAAACAAAACCTTGTTATCCACATGAGAATTCACACTGGAGAGAGTTCTTTCACCTGCCAACATTGTGGGAGCAGTTTCACTCAAAAAGGAAACCTTAAAGTCCACATGAGAATTCACACTGGAGAGAAGCCTTATACTTGCTCTCAGTGTGGACAGAGATTTGCACATAAAAACACCCTTAATTCCCACATGAGAATTCACACCGGAGAGAAGCTGTTCACCTGTGATCAGTGTGAAAAGAGCTTCACAACAGAACTAAACCTTAGATATCACAAGAACATTCACACTGGAGAGAAGCCATTTGTATGTGGCCAGTGTGGAAAGCATTTCACACGTAAAGTAACCCTTAATTACCACACAAGGATTCATTCAGGAGAGAACTGTTTTAAATGTAATCAGTGTGGAAAGCGTTTCGGTCATAAAAAAAGCCTCAGCACTCACATGAGTCTTCACACTGGAGAGAAACCTTACACCTGCAAACTGTGTGGGAAGAGCTTCTCGCAAAAAGGAAATCTTAAGACTCACATGAGGCTTCACACTGGAGAGAAGCCTTTTTCGTGTCTTCAGTGTGACAGGAGTTTCACTTATCAAAGAGACCTGAAACGTCATTTGCTAACTCATTCTGGACAGAAATTGCAAAGTTCTAATTATGACCTGAGGTTTAGAAAAAACAGCGATTTTAAAAATCACCAGCGCATTCACTCTGGAGGAAGGCCATTTAATTGTGATCAGTGTAACAAAACATTTATTTTGCCATTACACTTAAAGATACACATGAAAAATCATGAAAATGTGAAATCCTATTTGTGTTCTTTGTGTGGAAAGAGTTTTAAGTGGTTCGGCAAGTTAAAATTGCACCAGAAAATACAGATCTGTGTGAAATTAAGGAAACGTTCACACCACAGCTGAATATCTCAGATGTGATTGTCCACATTTCACTGCCTTTTTTTTGTTTGTTTGTTTTTTTTTTGCACATGAACACCTGTATCTACACTTGACCATATACTTGTAGTTGTACATTTTGAGGGGTTGTGTAAGAAACCCTCCCATTTATATTGTATAGAGGTGTCATTCCATAAAATTATTTGTTAAATTTATACTAGTGTAAATGAGAGATTAATAAAATGACAAACTGAATGAAATAATGAACATTGCTATGTATTATATGTTTCATCTTTAGTGAGGGAATGCACTGGTAAACATTTCAGTCAACTTGAATATGACTAATTTTGGGGATCATCTGTACGGAAGCCTAAGAGGACATGGATTGTTAGTATTTTTTCTTTATTTTTTTCTTGTGATCACGACTTAATATCTTGTAATCTCGACATAACGAAAATTGTTTTCTCGTTTTCATGATTTAATATTTTCTGTTGATCTCGACATAACAAAAGTTGTTTTCTCTTTATCCGGACTTAATATTTTCTCGATCTTGACAACAAAAGTTGTTTTCTCATTATCACGACTTAATTTTCTCATCATCTCTTCATAATGAATGTTGTTTTCTCGTTATCATGATTTAATATTTTCTCATGTTTTTTACATAACAAAAGTTGTTTTCTTGTTATCCCAACTTAATATTTTCTCGTTCTTGACAACAAAAGTTGTTTTCTCTTTATCACAACTTAATTTCCTCGTCATCTCGACATAACCATAGTTGTTTTTTTCATTATGACAATATTTTCTTATGATCTCGACATAAGAAAAGTTATTTTCTTGCGATGACGATTTAATTTTCTCTTGATCTCGACATAAGTCGTTTTCTCGTGATCTCGACATAACGAAAGTTTTCTCATTATGACTATTTTCTCATGATCTCGACATAACAAAAGTTGTTTTTTGTTGTCACGACTTAATTGTCTTGTGATCTCAACATAACAAAAGTTGTTCTCTAAGTTACATAACTACACCAACAGGTGGCAGTACAAAACTGAATATAACTGATGAGGTGTTGTATATCCACTTTACTGTATGCGTTTTGGACAGAATAAGGACCTTTTTCATAATCGTTATAATTTGTGCTGTATTTTTCATTACTGACATTAATTTATAAATGTTAAATGCTTGAATCAATATGATTATTTTGTGTAGCGTTAAGTTCTTGATAAATATATGACTCCACAGTTTCACCAGAGCATTAGTCAAGTCAAGTCTGCTTTATTGTCAATTCTTCCACATGTACAGTACATACATACAGAGAATCGAAATTGCGTTACTCTCAGACCCCCGGTGCATATAAGACTAACAGTAGAGCCTAAAAATCTAGATCAAATATAAAATATAAGATACAACTATACAATAAGGGAATGTAAAAAATACATATAATAAAAAATAAAAATAAAGTTAAATAAAGCAGCGCAAGGCACATGGCAGATAGAGTGCAAACCAGTGAACAAACAGTGCAGATAAAAAGATTTTTAGTGCAAAAAAAAAGCTTATTCAGTCTGATTAAAGTGACAAAAGGGCTCAAGAGAAGTTATTTTTTTAAACTGACTGATGAGGATGTAGAACGACGTCAGTTCCATGGTGAATGAGGTAGTTAGCAGACCAATGCTGCACAAAGTGACTGGTGCATGTCATCGTATGTTAGTGGGAGGGGGGGTGGAAGGACCTGGGGATGTGGGATCTGGGGGGGGGGGGGGGGGGGGGGTCATAGTTCAGTGGTGCCTGTGGCAGAAGGGGGAAGGGGGGGGCAAGTTCAAGAGCGAGTTCAGCTTCCTGACAGCCTGATGAATGAAGCTGTCCTTCAGTCTGCTGGTCCTGGCCTGGAGACTCCGCAGTCTCCTCCCTGATGGCAGCAGACTGAAGAAGCTGTGTGACGGGTGAGTGGGATCACCTGCGATGCAGAGGGCTTTGCGAGTGAGAAGGATTCCGTAAATGCCCTGGAGGGAAGGGAGAGAGACACCAATGATCTTCTCAGCTGCTCTCACTATGCGTTGCAGAGTCTTCCGGCAGGACGCATTGCAGGCGCCATACCACACAGTGATGCAGCTCGTCAGAGTTCTGTGTCATAAACTAACTGCTTATTAAGATTGACTTCACTTCTGTTTGAACCTACTGTATATCTTTATTTGTGCATCTTTGAAGTACATGATTGTTAGTTAATAAGCAAGGATGTTGTGTTTATCTAGGACGCATATCAAGGATGTATTTGTAATTTAATTCAGTGATGTTCTACAGTGTTGTAATCTTTTGTATTTTCTACATTTCTTTGTGGAAAACACACACACAACACTCTTTTCAAACTGAAGCTTGTAATGCACATGATATCAGTCACAGCATATCCTACATGACTACTAAAATTGACAAATTACCTGTAATTTTATTTCAAATTGAATTGAATCCAAGCAGCTCTAAAAGATTTTAGAATAGTTCTCTGCATCCTTCTGAAGGCGATCCGCCTGTGTTTGCAGTGTTGCTTTGACCATTTAAACATCTTAATTACACAAACAAAATGTTTAATGCACTGTCCCTGGAAAAAATATCAACAGTGATTGATTAGCCTTTATTTATGTATTGTAGACGTTATTACTAAGCGAAGCAAAATTTGCTGAAATATCCATACAGTATAAGAGTGCACGGTTTATCTGTCATCAGATGTGCGTTGCTGCTTTCGTTACTATAGCAACAGTAGATCAAACAAATCAAACAGTCTAAAAAAACAAACTTTTGTTATGTCGAGATCATGAGAAAATTAAGTCATGATAACGAGAAAATGAAATAAAAATATTAATAATCCATCCTTGCTGAAAAAAAAAAAAAAACAATAGACACCATCACAAAATTTGTAATGGTTTTATTGGTTATAATGGGACTTACTATTGGTTTTAATGGAAACTGTAATGGACCCTTTGGGTCTCTACTGGTAACTGGTCACCTTCTATTGGTGGCTTGTAAAAACCAATAAATCCTAATGGAATATGTCCCAAAACACACTACAGAAAACCATTTTTTTATGCTTTTAATGGTTAAAAGTTGATGGTTAGTAATGTTTGTATTTGTAGAGTAAACCATTAGAATTTTCTGTGATGGTTCTATTGTTTTTTTTCAGCAGCATTGCTTCTTAGAACTTCCATACATCTGGAAGCTGGTTCCAGCCACAGGTGTCTAATCCTAGGTGTGTCTAGTTTATTAAAGTGTATTTCATTTACACAGTTCACACTTATAGCAAGTTTATGAGCACTAAGTGCTATTAGCATTAGATACTATTTACACTTAGTGCAAATACATAGCGATGGATATAACATACAGCAAGTGTAAACTAGATCTGTGAAGTTTGTTGACAAACTTTAAGTTGGCTTAAAAAGGCCTAGCCAGAACGTTTGAAGTAGTTTTAAAAGCTTGCAGTCTGAAAATTTTCAAATGTTTTAATGTTAATAGCATGTTGTTAGCATGATTAGCATGTTATTAAAATGATGTTACCATGATTAACGTTGTTAGCATGAATCTAGCATGATTAGCATGTTAACACCATTTTGCTAGCATTATTAGCAAGCTTATTAGCATGATGCTAGCATTTTTCTAACATGATTAGCAAGTTACTAGAATGATAAACATGTTACTAGCATGTTTAGCAAGTTACTAGCAGGTTGTTAGCATGTTTCTATGATAATCCAGCTAAAACCAGTTGATTCAAAAAAAAAAAAAAAAAGCTAAAAACAAAACACCCGCCTGGCCTGCTAAAAAAAAGTGGCCAAAACCACTTTAAAATCAGCTTTGGAGACCAGTCAAGTCTAGTTTATTAAAGTGTATTTCATTTACACAGTTCACACTTATAGCAAGTTTATGAGCACTAAGTGCTATTAGCATTAGATACTATTTACACTTAGTGCAAATACATAGCGATGGATATAACATACAGCAAGTGTAAACTAGATCTGTGAAGTTTGTTGACAAACTTTAAGTTGGCTTAAAAAGGCCTAGCCAGAACGTTTGAAGTAGTTTTAAAAGCTTGCAGTCTGAAAATGTTCAATTGTTTTAATGTTAATAGCATGTTGTTAGCATGATTAGCATGTTATTAAAATGATGTTACCATGATTAACGTTGTTAGCATGAATCTAGCATGATTAGCATGTTAACACCATTTTGCTAGCATTATTAGCAAGCTTATTAGCATGATGCTAGCATTTTTCTAACATGATTAGCAAGTTACTAGAATGATAAACATGTTACTAGCATGTTAAGCAAGTTACTAGCAGGTTGTTAGCATGTTTCTATGATAATCCAGCTAAAACCAGTTGATTCAGTAAAAAAAAAAAAAAAAAAACCAGCTAAAAACCAAACACCCGCCTGGCCTGCTAAAAAAAAGTGGCCAAAACCACTTTAAAATCAGCTTGGGAGACCAGTCAAAGCAGCCAATCAGCTTAGGCTGGGTTTAGCCTTTTATTTATTTCTTTTTTTTCAGTAGGGAGTTGATAAGCTTTGCTATAGCAAAAGACAGCTTAAAGGTGCTGTGTGTAGGATTGACACAGAGTGGTTGAACTAGGTATTGCAGTTCAAATTCAGAATATTGGAAAGGGTTTTTTTCCACCCGACCCCTTCTCCTCAGACTTGCACACGCAGGTTGCCAGATTGACAACACCAAGAGGAACGAGCACACCAGAGGAAGGAAAGCATTGAGCCTTAAGGCCTGTTCACACCGGGACGAATTTCGCGCGCGATATTCGCCGACGTTTAACGCCTCGTGACTAAACAAAGGGCGCCAATGTGCGTGTGCACACCGACGCGAAAAAAAACGCCACGCGTAAAAGCGTCATTTTTTAAAAAACGCCTCGGGTTCGTTTTTTTGGTTTGACGCACCGCGTCAAAAAACTATACGACCAATGAGAATGGCGCTTTTGCACACGTGTCTGGAGCTTCTGAAGTTACAGTAAAATACAACTTGGGGGCGCTCAAACACAAAGCTGAGCACACATATATGTAACGGTGAAGATATACGCCAAGTAGCGTCTACACTGCCGGGAAGAAATAAGACGAAGAAGATGCAAGGCAAGATGAATGTAAAGTTGCTGGGTCTCGTTGGTGTCGGAACACAAAGAACTATATGACAAACGCGACAGCGATTACAAAAATCTTGATAAAAGAGAACTAGTATTTCTAGTATTTCTGTTTTACATTAAGCGCCATCTAATGTCAGGGAATGAATTTGCATGTTCACTCGGCTCATCGTCAGCGAAAATCGCTTGGGTGTGAACACAAAAAACGCGTTGAAAAACGCTGGCGAATAACGCGCGCCGATATTCGTCCCGGTGTGTACGGCCCTTTACACTGTAAGCTGATCAGCTAATGTGTACGTTTTCAATATTTGTACTGTTTGCAAATTATAAACCCCCTCATGTGTATTTGTATAAATATGAATTTGCATCTCATTTCAGAGGCTGCTGCATCCTCCAGTGGTTCCATTTGTTGGCCGCATACATTGAGGCGGCCCAGTTGTAAACGAAATGAAGTAGACTGTTATTCATTGTGAGGTGTAAAATACTAATGATGTGCCATCCTCAAGTGATGCCAGTGAGGGCTGGTCAAATGCCGGAGGGCAGAGAGGTCAAAGTAGAGGAAGAGTGGCAGGGAGAGGAGAAGGAGAAGAGAGTGTAGGTCATAGTACAGTGGGTAGATCCCAAAGAAGAAGAGCTAAAGAAAGAACAACAGTTACAAGAAAGTGTGATAGGGGTGGCAGAAGAGGCTGGAAGAAAGGTGCCAGAGATGCACTGGACGAGGAGAGAATCCAGGCTCTCCAAAATAAAAGAAGAAGGGTTCAGTCAGAGGTTTGCATTTTAAATGGGTCATATGATGTGATTTCAAGTTTTCCTTTCTCTTTGAGTGTTACAAGCTCTGTAAAGTTGAAAAGACTAAAGTCTCAAACCTGAAGAGATATTCTTTATAAAAGTTAAGAGTCAGCCACACCCCCCTAAAATGGCTCGTTCTCTGGTACAGTTCGTTTAAGGTGTGAATATGATCTGACCTCAATCCGACCTAAATTCCTTTTGAGTTAACAGGCTCCCATAGTTGGAGTTGCCTTATGGGAAAGTGTTGTGTTCGGTACATTTGCTAGCCATTGAAAAATGAGTCGTGGTTCGACCTGGAGACGGATAAAAATCACATTGAGCAGGGGGGTGGGGGTGGTGCCATTAACAGTAAACAACGCAGTTAGCCGACACTTGCAAAAGCCCTCAATCGCTCTCCTATGCGTGCTGTTTTTTTTTAAGTGTCACTTTCGTTTTCTTTATACTTAATCCGCCTTCTGCGCAGTGCCATTATCAGTATACAATGGTAGGCGTACATAAGAGCATGCTCTCTCCACTGGAACTGACTTGCAGCATTTCTTCGTCTTCGCAAAATCCTTGTTACAACATCGTATAGATGACATTGTCTCATCTAACGTTCATAAGTGTCTTCATATTGCGTTTGTATCTGATAACAGAAAATCAGTAAAATGATAACAATTGCACTATGAAAAATCTCCATGATTAGCCTGTTTTCGAACTTCCTGCTTTTCCCTGCTTGAGAATTTCTGTCCAATGAATGGATGACCTTAGCGCACATGTGGTTTTGTTTACAATTCCTGGTTCACTTGCAAAAAGGGCAGTGTGAAAGCGAACCGCACCAAACAAAAAAAAAATCAACATTGTATTTGGTCCGGACCAAAGCAAGTGAGCTAGAGGACTTTCCTGGTGTGAATACACCCCAAGTCCAGTATTTTCAGAAAATAAAGCAAACCATTAGACAATGTGACAACACTCCAATGAAAGAATATCAGAACTTATGATGAATTTATGGTATGAGTCTGCTATTTTGCAGCACCACCAAAAGTGTTTAAGGCTGGAGTGACCTTTGATCTGTGCTGACTGTTAAAGATTTGGAGAAATATAATAGGATAGAACTCAGGTTGTGGATTTGCCCATTGTGACTCATTATTAATCAATTTCCTTAAGAAAAGATGGCAAAACTTTGCACTGAATGCTATACTTACAGCGTGGAAGTTCTTGGCCCTGTGCCCCGTAAATCTTTGTACTTCCCTTTGTCTGGTTAAAAAAAAAAAGTATAATCTAAATTATGTATTTTGTGTCTTTTTAATGTGAAACAGCGACTGAAATATCAATTTGATTTTTTTTTATACAATTATGATGCAAACTTACTCATGAGGACAGAGATCTGAACATGGGCATGTGTACAGACTTCGATGAACTTCAGCTCAGTCAGAAGCATGTCGACAGTTTGGATGAACGCCTCTTTCTCCATGATGACTAATTTTTTTCTCTGCATTTCCCTTTTGTCTATAGTGATGATGGAGATGATTTCCCGGGACTTGTTTTCCATTGCAGTGTATGTGCAGTATTGGGCACAGTGCCCAGGGCTGTCCATTCGTCCATCTGCTGGATCAGATCAGTTTTCACTGAACCTTAGATTTACATATCAACATGTTAACGATTTTTGAGAACACAACCACCACAAATTCAAAAGTTGCACCTCACCTACGATCACTACATCTCTGTCTTGTTGACGGTGTACTATTTCTGCTTTTTTTGTTATTCCAGACCTCCTTTATTGTGTCCACACAACAGGTGTCCTGGATAGTGCGGTAAGTGTTTCTGTCCACCATTCCAATGTTCATAAATTTGAAAAGTAAAGCAACCTTGGAATAGTTGCTCCCAGAAAGCAAAATGTTACTTGCCAACATGAAATCCCTCACTTGCATACTGTATTTTACTGTAGGCTGTGAGCTCCACCTCCACACAATATTGCCAATGGGACAGGTCTAAGAGTAAACCGCATATCAAGTACATCAAGTTTGACAAAAAAGAAGCCATATCTAAACATGATCCAGAAGCGCAGGCGTTTTCTCTGGGCCAAGGCTCATTTAAAATGGACTGTGGCAAATTGGAAAACTGTTCTGTGGTCAGACGAATCAAAATTTGAAGTTCTTTTTGGAAAACTGGGACGCCATTTCATCCGGACTAAAGAGGACAAGGACAACCCAAGTTGTTATCAGCACTCAGTTCAGAAGCCTGCATCTCTGATGGTATGGGGTTGCATAAGCGTGTGTGGCATGGGAAGCTTACAAATCTTGAAAGGCCTCATCAATGCTGAAAGGTATATCCAAGTTCTAGAACAACATATGCTTCCCATCCAGACTTCGTCTCTTTCAGTACTGAAATGGCCAGCCTGCAGTCCAGATCTTTAACCCATAGAAAACATTTGGTGCATCATAAAGAGGAAGATGCGACAAAGAAGACCTAAGACAGTTGAGCAACTAGAAGCCTGTATTAGACAAGAATGGGACAACAATCCTATTCCTAAACTTGAGCAACTTGTCTCCTCAGTCCCCAGACGTTTGCAGACCGTTATAAAAAGAAGAGGGGATGCCACACAGTGGTAAACATGGCCTTGTCCCAACTTTTTTGAGATGTGTTGATGCCATGAAATTTAAAATCAACTTCTTTTTCCCTTAAAATGATACATTTTCTCAGTTTAAACATTTGATATGTCATCTATGTTGTATTCTGAATAAAATATTGAAATTTGAATTTTCCACATCATTGCATTCTGTTTTTATTCACAATTTGTACAGTGTCCCAACTTTTTTGGAATCGGGTTTGTACAATGGGCCAACAATTTTTTCAATGGAGTAATCAAGTCTCACAAAATCTTGTTCACAGCAAATACACTGCCATATGCTTTAAACATGGTTACAGTGTAGTATGGTTACAATTACTTACCCATTCCATGATGCTTGCTGTACCCATGGATTTGATGAGACCTCAAAGGGAGGAAGTATGGGCACTTTTGTACTGGTAGCATGAAGAATTTTACTAGCTGCTTTAAACAGTCCTTAAAGACAATGGATGCACGTTTTCCTATTAGGTCATCCTCAGTGAAGAGAGGGAAAACAAGGCGGTTGAGTACATGGAGGTGGGTCAGTGGATGGATGCTCTGTGTCGAGGATGTCATCTCATCCAGTCCGATTATTGGTAGACTGTCAATGCAGAACATGAAATATTAACAATTATTCACATTTAAAAGTCAACATGCTGGTTTAGCCAATAAGCATCTCATGCTCATATTCATGTTGCTCCCATTTTTTCCTGTTGCAAATGGGGCAATGGAAATTCAGTTTGGTGAAAGGTAAAGTGTGTACATTACAAGGAAAAAAATGGCAGTAAATTACTGTTAGTGACTACCCTGTACACAATAATAATAATAATAATAAAGATTTATGTATTATGCCAGCAACTGGTTTGTTTGGTAAGAGCAACATAGAACATACCATATACAAAGACGAGCAACATATTCTTCATCTTGGCTGTCATAACCTTCAGTTTTCTCTTCTTCCTCATCATCTGTTCCCCAAGAAATACTGTCAAAATTACATTCATATTTTTACAATATACAAATATATATTACAACGTACACATTGTCATTGATCTTATCATCTATGATTACATTTTCATAGTCTTGAACACTCAAATTTTGCAGACTAGATATAAAAAAAAGAATAATTATCACATAAATTGAGCATAGACATAGATTGCAGTTCATGTTTACTGAGATCACACTTGTTCTCTAGAGCTTTAGAGGCATCCATGGTGCTCTCCAATTCTTCAATGCCTTCTAAGCGTTGCAACTCTTCTCTATAGAGACAAAGATAGTTTATTTTAAAATTATTTACAGACATTACATTTTGTTGTGTGCCAATGTATGCTGTAATAAAAAATCTAAATAGCATAGTATTAAATTTACTTTTAGTAGCATACTTGTGTATTTATTTATATTTACATTTAGCAGACGCTTTTATCCAAAGCGACTTACAAATCAGATATATTCTTAGTATACACATCACAGTGTGTTATGAAAATGAATATTGAATCAGATACTGACCGGTCTGAAAGTGCTCCACTTGATGGACAGTCAATATTAGAAAGTGCAGGAGCCATCAAATAATGCTTGAGATTTTTACAAGGGGTTGAGGTGCGTGGACTCTCGTAGCAAAAAAAAAAAAAAAGAATATAACAGAAGTCTCTACCTAGCAATGTACGTTAGCATAATTTCACCATATCAACTAACTCAGACACATTTGCATTTGTTAAATTAAATAAAATTCACGGTTGTTACCGATGTGATAAACAGCCGTGACCCATCTGCACCTCCACACTAGTCAGCAACACTGTCACGAATAAACGCGGTATCAACAACCACACAAAATAAAGCAAACCAATTACATCATGAAAAAAAAAAACATACATCTGAATGTTGAATTACATTAAAATATTCCTACTAGTAGTCAGGATACATCAGTTAACCAACTTTAGCTAATTACTTACCTGGCAAGGAGAAACTTCATTCATTTTTAAACCTTTGTATATTTTAAGCTGTCTCCATCTCTCAAACGCATCTCCAATATTTCTTCTGCTTTTATTATACTGTTGTTGATCAAAGTTTTTTGGATGGATGTCGAGGCTTTTTAGGATGGGCAGAAAGTTCTATTTCTTGCTCTGACCCCTTTCGTTTGCCAGCTTCCATGACTGAAAAAAAATACACTGTGTTTCCCACCAACTGGCAACCCGGGGTGCCGAAATACAGTTGGGTAAACTGGCAGTCGGCGGGTTTCACAAACCAAAACACAGACCGACATTCCGACCCGGAACGCACATTTTCAAAGGAGAATAACTGACTGTAGCATTATTAATTTTGTGCCAGCTGTGAGATCCATTATATTCTGGTGCCTGCGTTATATGAAACTTATTCTATGTTGATGACCTTTTATTGTACATTTCTGATCCTGCTTCCTCCTTGCCTGTAATCTTGGATATTCTAGATTATTTTTTTTTTTTTTTTTTTTTTTTTTTTTTTTTGTGGTTACAAGATAAATTTGCAAAAAAAAAAAAAAAGAAAAATAGTCAACCCTTTGGCCAGAAAGATCATAATTTTTCTATAAGATAGCTTTAGGTGGATTTAAATACTTTTTTTTTTTTTTTTTTAGTTTGATTGATTTCAGAAATGCATATAATCATTTTTATGTCAAGAATTTTCCACCACTAATCAGTGGTGGACGAAGTACACAAATCAAGTGCTTGATTAAAAGTACAGATACGTATAATAAAATATTACTACAGTAAAAGTGCTCCTTTTTTAATTTTACTCGAGTGAAAGTACAAAAGTACTAAATTTTTATGTACTTAAGTAAAAAAGTACTGATAGATAGATTTATTTTGCAATTTTATATAGGCTACTTAATTTAATTTTATATGAGCACATATTTTTTTTTATAATCCTACTGCTCAAAATACCTGGAATTTTCTCAAATTAACCACTATATGGAGTCAAAATATATTTTTGTTGTTGATATGGACTACGCTGACGAGAGTAATGTAGTAATGTTCACTGTGAAGCTTTCAATACCACGACTGAGGTGCCCTTGAGCAAGGCACCGAACCCCCAACTGCTACCCGGGCTCCGCAGCATAAATGGCTGCCCACTGCTCCGGGTGTGTGTATCATGGTGTGTGTGTGTTCACTGCTGTGTGTGTGCACTTATGTACACTATGTCACTCAAGGGCGTATTACAAGTAACATTCACAATAATTGTATGTATGTCACGTCACTGTCACTTTTCACTTTCACTTTCACACTGAAATGTACCTGAGAGAAAACAGATTTGTTACCCTGGACCACAAAACCAGTCATAAGGGTCAATTTTTCGAAATTTAGATTTATGCATCATCCGAAAGTTGAATAAATAAGCTGTTAGGAAAGGATGATATTTGGCTGAGATACAACTATTTGAAAATCTGGAATCTAAGGGTGCAAAAAAATCAAAACATTGAGAAAATCACCTTTAAATTTGTCTAAATTAAGTTCTTAGCAATGCAAGTTTTGATATATTTACGCTAGGAAATTTACAAAATATCTTCATGGAACAGGATCTTTACTTAATATCCTAAAGATTTTTGCCATAAAATAAAAATTGGTCATTTTGACACATACAATGTATTTTTGGCTTTTGCTACAAATATACCCCAGCAACTTAAGACTGATTTTGTGCTCCAGGGTCACATCTGACCATCAGATTTTCACCAGTAAGAAAAAAAGTGTTTTAAAATTTGTTCACAGTTATATATGACATGAGAATAAGGCCTGAAGTTATTACATTTACAGGAAAAAATAATTATATTTTCAAACCTGGTCTGTGGTGTAAAAACACCCCTTGCCAAATGCCCCCAGAGGGCATCACTTCCCACTTTGATAATTACGGTAGTTACCATGTTCTTGAACATCACATCCATTTTTTTTCACCCAGATGTAATCTTTATACAGTAGGTGGTTGAATAAAAAAATTTGGACTGTATTTTTAAAAATTACTTCAACTTAGCACCATCAAGCTTGTTAGCTAGACAGTTAACATCAGCTACCAATATTTACTTATTTTCAGTATGGTTATGAATAAACATTCATATCTGTCTACTTTGCTAGTTAATTCAAACAATATAAACGTTTATACTGTTGATAAACAGTATAAAACCGGCCGTCACATAGGGCTAAATGCGTAGCATTTTAATAGAACATATCATGTTATGGCAGCAGGAATTTGAACGTGCATTAGTTATTTTATTTAATCTGTGTTATTTTAATGTTTTGTTTTTTTTTAACTAAGAGGCACTGATGCTGATGTGTTTGCATTCAAGCATTTCAGTGTGCTTAAATAGATCACCGTTTACAGCAGATTTAGTTCACAAACAAATTACAGTTTTGACCTAAATATGATTTTCAGTTACAATAATTAATCCTAAAATTCGACATAAGTAACTTACTTTTAGCAGCGCGTGCTCACAAGATCTCCCAGTTCTTACTTGTGAATTGAGTTCACTAAAGACTCGCACTAAATGGTTCATTTGAATCAGTGAGTTGTTGACTCTAGAACAGCTGCAATCAGATCATTCCAATTCGTGAATGAATCGTTTGGTGTGATTTGGGAACCGATTTAAAAGGTTCATTGAAAAGAATCAGTTCGTTCTTGAATCAGAAACTGCTTCTCCGTGTCAGAGCATGTGATATACAGTGGGTACGGAAAGTATTCAGACCCCCTTAAATTTTTCACTCTTTGTTATATTGCAGCCATTTGCTAAAATCATTTAAGTTCATTTTTTTTTCCTCATTAATGTACACACAGCACCCCATATTGACAGAAAAACACAGAATTGTTTACATTTTTGCACATTTATTAAAAAATAAAAACTGAAATATCACATGGTCCTAAGTATTCAGACCCTTTGCTGTGACACTCATATTTAACTCAGGTGCTGTCCATTTCTTCTGATCATCCTTGAGATGGTTCTACACCTTCATTTGAGTCCAGCTGTGTTTGATTATACTGATTGGACTTGATTAGGAAAGCCACACACCTGTCTATATAAGACCTTACAGCTCATAGTGCATCTCAGAGCAAATGAGAATCATGAGGTTGAAGGAACTGCCTGAAGAGCTCAAAGACAGAATTGTGGCAAGGCACAGATCTGGCCAAGGTTACAAAAAAAATTCTGCTGCACTTAAGGTTCCTAAGAGCACAGTGGCCTCCATAATCCTTAAATGGAAGACGTTTGGGACGACCAGAACCCTTCCTAGAGCTGGCCATCCGGCCAAAACTGAGCTATCTGGGGAGAAGAGCCTTGGTGAGATAGGTAAAGAAGAACCCAAAGATCAATGTGGCTGAGCTCCTGAGATGCAGTCGGGAGATGGGAGAAAGTTGTAGAAAGTCAACCATCACTGCAGCCCTCCACCAGTCAGGGCTTTATGGCAGAGTGGCCCGAGTCCTGACTTAAACCCAATTGAGCATCTCTGGAGAGACCTGAAAATGGCTGTCCACCAACGTTTATCATCCAACCTGACAGAACTGGAGAGGATCTGCAAGGAGGAATGGCAGAGGATCTCCAAATCCAGGTGTGAAAAACTCGTTGCATTTTTCCCAAAAAGACTCATGGCTGTATTAAATCAAAAGGGTGCTTCTACTAAATACTGAGCAAAGGGTCTGAATACTTAGGACCATGTGATATTTCAGTTTTTCTTTTTTAATAAATGTGCAAAAATGTCAACAATTCTGTGTTTTTGTGTCAATATGGTGCTGTGTGTACATTAATGAGGAAAAAAATGAACTTACATGATTTTAGCAAATGGCTGCAATATAACAAAGAGTGAAAAATTTAAGGGGGTCTGAATACTTTCCGTACCCACTGTAGTTATATATACGAAGTAAAGCTACTCTGTAACTGACCACCACTGCCACTAATAGATAAAACAAAGTTTGACATGTCTAGATGGACTTTGCTTCTGTCCCTTGTGGGGTGCCTCAACCTAGGTAAAATGGTTATTTGCCTTAATTCCTTTATCTTTTTTGGCGTTTTCCAATCCTCATTAAGTCTGTTTTTTTTTTTTTATATACTTTATTGATCATATTTTACCTTCATTTATATGGGGAAACAAGCCACCCTTTTTCAAGAAATCAGTTCTCCAGCTTCCCAATTCTGAAGAAGGACTTCCCATCATCCAACAATATTACTAGGCTTTTAATATTAATAAGATTCTTTACTGTAACATTTGTGTTCATGCCGACAACTGCCCCCCTTGGGTCATTGCGTAATTGGTTTTATATTATATTTATATTTCTTTGTGTGGCTGAAATGTTTTTTGCTGTTAAATACCAATAAAAAAAATGACAATTTTATGTTTATCTGCTTACCCACAGGGCATCCAAGATGTAGGTGACTTTGTTTCTTCAGTGGAACAAGAAACTGTATTTATAGCATTTTTTTTTTTTTACCTCTGATTCACCGCAGTTTCTTGCACAGAGCGATCGATTTGTGTCTTTACACATCTTTGTATCCTCACGAACCACAGGATTTAATTTGGTTTTGTTTGTGAATATTTTTTTTTTTTGACTCTCAAAGCTGTGATTCCCATTCACTTCCATTATATGACTGACAGACTGCAACAGTTTGAGTTAAAAATCTTCATTTGTGTTCTACTGAAGAAACAAAGTCACCTACATCTTGGATGCCCTGGGCATAAGCAGATAAACATCAAATTTAAATTTTTGTGTGAACTATCCCTTTAACTTGCATAACTAGAACGAGAGAAAACACAAACACTTCAACAGAAAGGTAGTTGTTACACCTATGGGGTAAAATCATAATTGCACCCCTACAATTGTATTAATAGCTTGATACAGTATGACATACCTTATAATCTTGTTATTTGTGTCTCTGTGAACAACGTGGAGGGCCCTGGACAGAATAAATCCTTCTAATTCTACATCTCAACTGTGTCTTTCTAGTGAGTGTTCCATTTCACTTGATGCGTGGAATCCCATATTCTTGTGCAATAAACAAGATGGTGCTTGCAACAGTCCTTTCATCATTCTATGGCCTAGGTGTGGACTTCATAAAAGTGAAATTTAAAAAAGTTATACAAGTTTAAGTTTATGAAAATGAAAAAAAAAAAAAAAAATCAATGTTTATATATTATATAAAATAGACATTTTACAAAACATGTTAGACTCCAAATCTGATATGAAATTAAACTTAAGTTGTGTTGCTTATTCGAGGTTAATATCTCAAAAAATGAGCTTTCAGTAAGATTTTAGTTGGATACAGAACCAAACATTTCCACTAGCTTTTCTGAGTTACATTGGCGATACGATAGCAGAGTGGACCGTCCGGTGTTATTTATGAAAGATGACAAAATGGGCTATAAACATATTGGTGTTATCCCTCTCTTGTGGTTTAGTAGTTTGTCCATTATGTCAAAGGTCACTTTACAGTCCTGTCTTTTAGATAGCATGCAAATAAATTCCTGTAGCAGGTAAGCTTTGAAAGGTACTCTGTGTCACTCATATGTACCTTTAGAAAAATGTGTATTTTTGCACCAGTTCTGAATACCGAATTCTGGCCACTGCCAGATTATACTACTACTATTACTAACATTTCCCATTCCATCGTGGGGATTTAAATTTATTAACATTTTGTTCAGAAATTAGAACATTACTAAGAAGATTAACATTACCAGATGTACACCCAACACTACATATACATTGTAATATTTTCCCCATGCTTCCCCTAGTTTTTCCTCAATATGTCCACAATGTAACACTAGGCAAACGCAAAGGCAAGAATTGCAATTGACTAGCGCATGTTTAGACAGACCAACAATTGAAAAAAGTGCAATATACAACTAAAAATAACACTTTTTACGGCCATTCTGAGGCGACGGTGTGGCATGAAATGTAAGATATTAATGGGATTCCAACCCCCGCAGACAGATTACCAAATACACCAACGTCAAGTCCATAATTTATTGAAAAGCATAGAAAAAAATAATGTGTTGGGAATCTGTTGGCGAGAGGAGGAATCCGGAGCTCTTTCGCACCGAGATTACAAACGAGCTTGCCATCTTGGGAAAAGCTCCGCCCTTTTAAAGGCGCACACTGGCAGACTCACCAATCATTGGTCGGTGACCAAACACTGTACTGACTTAAACATAACATTCTCACTTAACAATTAGCTAAAACAGAAACAAACAATTATATTGTTCCAGATCTTCAGTTACACAGAGCCTAGACCCAAGAAATCGTATAAAACATATCAACAGCTTCTAAGAAAAATATTATGTCCACTAAGCTTTAAATCATGATCGGCTAGAAAGGCATACGCCTTTTTTAAATTATGATTTAATTTTTAAATCATAGTTTTCAGTCACAAGATGGGAAAAGAGACCTGGAGGGCAAAACATTTATAGAACTGCAGGACAGACCTGTAATTTTCCACCCGTTTCAAACCATGAATGTTTAGATTGCTTCTCCACAGAAAAAGAAAGAAAAAAGATTGAGAACAACCTACATCACACCATTTCATCATAAAACAAGGCGCAGTAAAACCAGGCTTCCGTGTTTAGCATATTTGATGAACTCTATGTGTATGTGTCCATCATTAAATAAAAGTGCCTCTTCCAGAGGATTTTCTGATTTTCTAATGCACAGGAACAGGAAAGGAAAAGAGCATGAAGGCTGTACTGAAACAAAAGTGGTTGAAGAAGCACAAAAATTCACTTTGGTTATTAGGCACCAGATTAACCTATTGAGGATACTTCAAAATTGGAAACCACATTTTTTTTTTTTTTTTTGGTAGTGAACAGCCCTCTTTTGACTTTTGAGGTTTCAGAGTCTGGGAAAGGTGAAAAACAGATTTGAAGAGCTCTATTTCTCCAACATGTCAATAACAGAGTTGCTAGAGCTTAGTCAAACCCTGATGTTTCTTCAAGCCTTGATGGACAGCCAGATGTGGACAATGTTATATTATGCATATTGTAAGATTTCTGTAATATAAGGGACACAAGCTTAAAATCTGTAATACAAGGCTCACCAGCTAAAATCTTGCAGAAAGAACCAAATGGGTTAGACCCACTCCTGGTCAAAACACTTGTCTTATTTAGGGTCACGGGGGCTCTGAACATCATATTCTGGGCATCGTTTCAGAGTCCCAGGAGGTAGAACAACATGATTTATGGCGATTTCCACTGCTTGGCACGGCACGGCTCGGCTCGGTTTGCGTTTCTACTGCAGTTCAGTACCGCTTTAGAGTGGGTGGGATTATTCACATGTAGTTATAGTTGCGGCACCTCTACTGCTGCAAACTTTTTTATTCCGTGTTGCCCCATCAAGCTCTCGCTGGATCCGCTCCTTTGCTATCAATGAAAGAAACGTCTGTACTTCCTCAGCAGACAATGAAACAGCCACTTTTTGGTTGTCAAAAAAAAAGGTGCACTCGTTCAAAACAGTTGCGTTCGATCCTTCGCTGGCTGTGCTGATTTAAATCTAGCAGTTCAGTATTGATTCTCAAGCAAATTCACTCACGTAGTTACTAACCACTCCAGCCAACCAATCATCAACAAACATTACACTACACATCACATTTAAAATTACACTTCACTCACTTGGAACCTCAACTGTACGGTACTGTACCCAGTGCAAAACCCACCAAAAGTGAACTGTACTGAGCCGCACCATGCAGTGGAAAAGCGTCATTACTGAACTCTTCATAGGTATTTTTATTGTTCTGATTTCATGTTTAGTTCATATGTGTCACCTTGCTGCAAAATTAGTTTCCAATAAGGAGGACAATAAAAACAAACAAAGAAACAAACAAAATACACATACTATGCAGGCTATATAAGCACTACATAACTATAATGACCTTTTTAGGTAACCCCAGTGATCCATTTACACGAGGTGGGTCTACTGTGTAAATAAGGCTGAGAATGACTAAATATTGATTATAAATCCACCATTTTTAAGACTACCCCAATGTCTGAAGAGGGTGAAAAATTGGGCCTTGAAGGGTCTAAGTTTTGTACTGGGTCTAATGCATAGACTGTAAAAAAAAAAAAAAAGGGACAGCACATCTTCGCTTCCTTCCACTGCAGAGAATTGAAGCCAAAATATCCCAAAGATGGGCACTACCATTTTGTGCTCATGACGACATTTGGAGCCAGAGTCTGCTCAGTACTGATCGAGAAGTGGAGCTTTGGTATCAAAGTCTCGCAGACTCATAGAATTAATTTTTTACCATATTATTTTTTAACATAAAAAGAATTAGCAACTATTAGTCAAATTAAAACTATAAGTAAAATAAATATTTTGGTTTCAGTTTTCAGGATGTGTGTGGCACACTTGGTCTAGTCTTAAAGGGTCTGACTTTAACTGCACCTCTGATTCCAACTAAAGCCCTATTCGGATGGGACTACATTCCAGACGTCCATTACAGAAATTTGTGTTTCACAGATGTACTTTGCCATTTTAATCCCATACGAATCTGTCAAGTCTGTGTTTTTCCTCACACAAACTTCGTAATAATTCCAGAGCAAATTACATACTTTTATTTTTTTTTGACAAACTCAGTTATCCTCTGAGAAATATAATCTCGTCCGTGATTGCCGACAATATTTTTTCACACCGCGTTTCCTTGTGTGTTTTGGCCAACATGAACTACTGTAGACACTCAGATGTGTTGCCTCCCGTTAAAGAAATTTAAAAAAAAAATGCAATAGCCAAATCAAGTAAACTGTTACGATTAGTTACTGTAATATCAGCGGCAGGTAATATTACTCAGCTTCATTTCTTCACTCAATGACATAATATTTTTAATTACATATGTACTTTTAAGAAAATTAAATGTGATTTACTACCAATTTTATAAAAAATGGTTTTAGTTGAACTAAGGTAACCACAAATTAAACATTGTTTTGTTATATTAAACATAACTTAACCATAGTATTTGTAGTTATACTAATGGTAATCAACCCACATTACTATACACAATGCACGCATTCAGAGCAAGTGATCTCTGTAATGCCAAGAAGTACTTTAAAAAAACTTGTAATTAATTTCACTAAAGCAAGAACAAAAAAAACATAGCAGTTCCAGGTTTAAAAATTGTTTAATATAAAACTAATGGCAACTTTGGTTTGGTCCAAATAATTTGGTAATAGTGAACATCATCTATGCACACACAGACAAAAAAAAAATTGCAGGCTTTTGACAGGACGTTTCCCTTAAACAAAATAAAACAACATGTTCAACTCATGTGGTTTTTGATCCTCTGAACTGAATCCAGTGCTTCAAAACGTATGTGAATAGGAATATTGATAGATTTAGTGTTGCCAAAAATGCATCAAATGGCATAAACCATGAGAAAAAATGTGTTTTCCAAGCTACTTTGTAAGTAAATATGTGGTTTTACTTCCAAAAAAGAACACAGAAAACATGAGAAATTTCAACAACACTCATTGCCAGTTTACAGTGTCCACCAAGCTAAAATTAACGCCATAGGCTGTTTTTTTTTTTTTAAACATTACATTTTTTGTAGGTGTTCCAAATAAATGGCTAACTGTCAAGTGTACATCTGCTGTAATTATATGTACAACTTAACTTTTATACATCACATTTGAATTTGATGACAGCAACCTAATTCTTTACGGTTTTAGTACAGTAGTTTGTTTTTTAAAGACATTACCTTCGGGCTAGCTTTCATATCATCCAGCTCAAGGAAGATCTTTTGAAATGCCTCGAAAGTGTTTTTTAGTTCTTTTGGGTAGCTGAGGTTGAGTGCGTATATCAGTCCCATTAGCAATGCACAAGCCCTGGGTACGTCCAGGTCTTGCTGGACTTCCATTCCCTCGATCACAATTGTTGCTCTGGCTGGTTCTGACATTGTGGAACCTCTAGTTATAATAATCTTCATCACTTCATTGGCAATATCCCCATCATCCTAAGCAGAACAAAATCAATGTCAGTGTTTTAAGTTATCATATTTAAAAACAAGACTAATACAAAGTACGGTACGCCTGACTTACCAAATGTTCTTTAAACAGATCTTCCTCATTTTCTCTGAGAAATACCACTAAGGAACGAATAGCAGCCTCTCTCCTTCCTTCCACAGAATAATCCTGTAAAGGAGAAAAAAAAAAGTGTTAGAATGTTCGTCCATCGAAATGGGGGAAAAACACTTAAAGAGAAGGAATAAATAAAGAGAAAGACAAATTATATACACACACACACACACACATGGTGCGGTGTGATTTGCCGGGGGGATGGGGGGTATTTTCCCCCCTCTGGTCTATACATCCCTGGGATAAAAACATCCCACAAACCTGCTCTGACATCCCGATCTGAATCAAATGATTTGTGATACGCGATCCAGTTGGAGCGCTTCGAAACAGTGAATCATTTTGCGACGCAATGGTTTAACTGATATTCAGCGTTTCAAAGAGCTTGTTGTGTTCTTTACTCGCTTTTTCTATATAATTTGTTGTTTGAATAACAGTGGACATTAAATCATTACAATTAATAGGCCTAATGTAGGCCTACAATGTTTTTATTAAACTGAGATCACACTAAATACAGTGGCTGTCGTATTAAAAGCATTTCATAAAAAATGTCAAAAGCACCCTCCCCCTCCGTTTTTTTTTTCACAAATCGCACCCTAAATATATATAGAGCTCTGTGAACAGCCAGCCTCTTTTGCAATGACCTTTTGTGTCTTGCCCTCCTTGTGCAAGGTGTCAATGGTCGTCTTTTGGACAAATGTCAAGTCAGCAGTCTTCCCCATGATTGTGTAGCCTACAGAACTAGACTGAGAGACCGTTTAAAGGCCTTTGCAGGTGTTTTGAGTTAATTAGCTGATTACAGTGTGGCACCAGATGTCTTCAGTATTGAACCTTTTCACAATATTCTAATTTTCTGAGATACTGAATTTGGGATTTTCCTTAGTTGTCAGTTATAATCATCAAAATTAAAAGAAATAATCATTTGAAATATATCAGTCTGTGTGTAATGAATGAATATAATATACAAGTTTCACTTTTTGAATGGAATTAGTGAAATAAATAAACTTTTTGATGATATTCTAATTATATGACCAGCACCTGTACACTAAATGGCTACGAGGACAGCGCCCTCTTTGATTTAGCACAAATATTTACTGTATCGCTGCCATAGTCTGACCAAACTCTGAACTGATGTACCTTTGGATAATATAATTAAAAAGCTAACAAATACCAGTGTAATGACATTTTTATTCTTTCAATGAAAACACTTCAGTTAGCCTAATTGAACACTGGGTGTCTTACAGATAAAGAATTATATTCGCATAGACTGAGATGTAAAGAAGCTTTTTGCACAGTGGTGGCCACTAGCAGAGTGAACAGTGATAAGCCAAACATGACAACAACAAACATAACAACAAAAAACAAAATTCCAGTTCACACCAACCATGATAACTATAAATATAACGATAAAAAATAAACACTAACAGCCAATAAGAATTAATCCACTACAACTATAACGATAAAGGCACAGCGATACGATATAGTTGGAATCACTTTCAGAACAATTTTTTTCCAGCTGATGGACGATACAAACATTGACAGCCAATAAGAATTAATCCTGCTATAACGAGCTTGAGAATTTAAAGCGGCAGACACATGTGCGCTTAGAATAAACAGACCGTATCATTCGCTGGTGTGGACGCTAATATACGTAGTTATCGTTCTTAGTGTGAATGGGCCTTTACAGAAGGTATACCTACTGTAACTAAGAACGTTTCAGGAAACAAATATTAATGTTAAGTACAGCTTAAATTATAATTTCAGAATGACGTAGCATTAAGGTGGTTTTGGGAAACACACCACTTCTTATTACATTACACTAAATGGTCTAGACCAGGGTCGGACAACTAGGCCCTGGAGGGTTTAGTTTCCACCCTAATAAAATACACCTGCCTGTAATTTTTTGAAGACTTAGTTTCAAATATTTATTTTTGTGCTTTTGATTATGGATGGACCTAAACTCTTCAGGACAGTGGCCCTCCAGGATCGGAGTTGCTCTCCTCTGGTTTATCATCTCATTACTTTTGTGACCTGTTATGGCACTATACTTTATCACATTCACTTTATCAATAAAACCTACAAAATAAGTGGATCCTTTTTTAATGATTGCCACACTCTTCTATATTCTAATACAGAAAATCAAATGTTGGGACTCAGACACAATACTAAATCTGATCGAAATTCCCACCACACAGCTCAAGCTTATGTTGCATTATTTAGATCTGCTCATGCCATTCTTATTTAAATCTGATCGAAATTAATTCAAATTCATCTACGTTAATATTAGTGTTGCTGCATTCCTTTCTACACATGGAATATTTATCCTGTGGAAACTAGATCCTGGCATATCCAGCATATCCGGCAAATTTGATGTTGCCTTCCAATGTCTTTAAAATCCCAACTATAATAAAAATCATCAGCTATAATTTAATCCATGCATTTCTATACTTAAACAAAACCTCACTGATTTCATTATCCACAATATCACAGCAAAGCAAATTTTTGCACCGCCTGAACTGGGTGCAATTTTAGTACCAGACTGTCTTTTTCGAGAACCCAATTAGCTCCTACAACGATATTCATAATTTTTTCCATCTTTTAACCCACCGTCTAACGACCGGCTTACGTCAACACACTGTCGGTGTGAATGCAACCCTTTAAATGGTACTGGGAAATAGTTTGCGCAAAATTGTCCCAGTACTTTAGTACTGTACATTTAGTTACAGGTGTGAAAGGCCCTAATATCACCTATGTGAAATACACTGAAATTTCTATTTGTAACATTTATTCATACCTCTAGCAGCATGTTCTTAATTCGCTGTATACTCATTTTTGAAGACCGCCCCCGTGAGAACACCAAGGACATTATTTTAGGAGAGTACTGGTCCAGTTTTGCCATGAACGTTGTCTCCAGATTAACAGTGGTGATCCTTTCGAATTCTTCATTTATCTGTATAAATAAGACACAATTTGTTAATGCAGAAAATTGAATGTTATATAACACATACTGCAAACTATTTTCTAAAAAATATATTTACCTGAGCTGCATTAAAAAGAGCAGGCCATCTGTATTTTAAATCATTGACGGGTATTGCTTGACTGACAATTTCCTGCCTGCGAATAGAGAATGTCTTTGCCATTTTTTCACTGATGATCTGATAGTTCATATCCCTCTTTACTTCATTAAGGAGCTCCACTCTTTCACGTTCCAAGCTTTCTTCGGTTTCTCCTTGTGGGTGAGGGGGCAAAAAGTTCACCTCTGCCTTTCTTGGCTTTTTGATATTTTTTGCAGGTGCTTTTTCATGTGCACGCTTCTTTTTGACGGAGTTAACATCGAGCTCAGGGCATCCAAGCCCTCTCAGTTTTGCTCTATAGTTGCCCATTTTATATTTCAGTCTCTGTCGCCATCCATAGCATCCATTATATGAGCCTGGTTCTTTAAGGCAAGGATATTTCTGAATCAGCGCCTCAGCAACATCGGACAACTGTGCGCTTGTTGGGTAGGCCACATACTGAAAGATGGTTTCAGCCAGTTTCTCTAGGATGTCTGGAAGGATTGGTGTAAAGTTGAGTTGAATTCCATCCTTCTTGAAAGCTTCACTTGCTGCAGCAAGCACAAGTTCTGTATCATAGGCAAAGCGAGGTACTGGGAATTCAGAAGGCCAACGCTGTGAACGCTGAGTCTTGTGTTCAGATAATGAAAGAATCGGAGTATCCTGCGATCCAGAATAGGAACTGCTGACAGAAGGATAGATGTCGGTCACTGAAGTGTGGACTGAGGTTTGGATGCAGGTCTTTGATGCACTTTTAATGGAACTCTCCACATCAGTAAAAGTCAGCGTAAGTGTGGGAGGTTCAACAATGTGAATCACCTTAATTGTGTCCTTGTCCTTGATTTCACTTGTTGAGGTAAGAGAAAAATATTCCTCTCCGAAATCAGCATCTTTATAATGCAAAGTAAAGTTCCCATTAAGGCCAAATGTCTTCCTCATAATAGACTCAAGTTCACTCACAGTCCCTGGGATTCCATGAGGCAAGTCAAGTTTGCGAATGTCATGGTCCTGAAGAATGACACGAAGTTTGGCTGGACAAGACTTTGGAACATCTGTAAGAGAAACCACATCACTTCAGTTTGAGTTACAGAAAATCATGGGGATGAGGGTCTTTCCATATAAACTTCTCTCAGAAGGGAAATCTGCAAGAGTGTTGTCTAAAGGAGAAGTGGAATGCACCCTTGTTGAAACCCTTAGGATCAGAGGTAGGATTGCTAGAATGTTTAGCTTTTATAAAACCTGCAGCTAGAACCAACTTCCAGATGACTAAATGAGCCCCCAAAATTGCCGTAAGGCTGAAACCATATGCTTACCTGTACATTCTCACACTATAAATCATGTATTTGCACTGAAAATTCACACTGTGCAAAATATAAATTCAAAACACTGACTTTTAGTAATTTTTCAGATTTATCTGCAAGTGTTATGCATAAAAAGTGTTTAATTACACTGAACAATTAAACTGCCACAATTTAAAAATTCCCAGGTGATTTTTGCAACAGTAAGGGACACTGCAATTTATTTCCAATGTGTTTCAGGTATTTTTGATATGTGAAACATGTCTCGCACTAAAGATATGTGAAAGGCTTCTCTATAGTGTGAACTCTCACGTGACTGTTAAGGTTTCCTTTAGATCTAAAACACTTTCCACAGTGATGGCATGTGAAAGGGCTTATCTTCACTGTGAATTTTCATGTGAACCTCAAAGTTTGCTTTGTTTGAGCACGTTTTTCCATAGTGATGGCACACGCAATGCTTCTCTACAGTGTGAATTCTCCTGTGCCTGTTAAAGTTTCCACACTGTTTGCAAGTGTAACGCTTTTCTCTGGTGTGAATGCTCAATGTGGCATTTAAGGGTTCCTTTTTTAGTGAAACATTTTCCACATTGTTGGCAAGAGAAAGGCTTCTCCCCAGAATGAATTCTCATGTGGACAATAAAGCTTCCTTGTTGATAGAAACCCTTTCCACACTGGGTGCATGTGTAAGGTGTTTCTCCAGCATGAACTCTTATGTGGACTTTAAGGTTTCCTTTTTTAGTGTAACGCTTGTCACATTGCTGGCAGGTGAAATAACTTCTAGTTCCTGTCTTTTGAGCTCTTTTTTGTGAGGAAGTCTTTTCAGTCTCTAAGCAACTCAACAGTTTTTCTTCAGTTATGATAACATGGTTCTTATACTGGTCTTTCTCTTTCATTTCATTCAGTTCTTCACTCTCCTCTTTCAGCAGGAGCAAGTTTAAGGTGAAAAGAGACCAATACAAGTTAACCCCAAATTTACAACAATAAAATACAAATTTTTGCACGTGTCCTGTGCGCAGCCATGCGCGCACAACTTAGATGGAACATTGACCATGGGTGCACCAAAAATGGAAGTGCAGGCCAGACCCCAGGTGAGGACCCCCTCCCTCCACTATGCCCTATTCTCCAGGGATCTCCATTATGAATTCTTTACCAGGAACTGCTTCAGCCCTCATCACGAGGCTGACTCCAATTCTGTGATCAGAGACTCCAGGTACAGGTACCCCTGGGGGAGTGGGGGCTCTCAGTATAAAATGTTTTTATCCAAAACATGTTGGCCTAACTTATTGACCCCCTCTTATTTTTTATCTCTATTTGCCAAGATAACAGCTCTGAGTCTTCTCTTATATTGCCCGATGAGATTGGAGAACACCTGGCAAGAGATAAGAGACCATTCCTCCAGACTGAATGTTGCTGCACTCTCGTTTTAAGTTCACCCTACTCGTTTTCTATAGGACAGGGTCAGTAGACTGGGATGGCCATGGCAGATCCCCCATTTTGTGTTCAGTGACCTATTTTGTGTTGATTTTGAGGTTTGCTTTGGATCTTCGCCCTGGTGAAAGAGCCAACCACTGCCCATTGTAAGATTTCTCATAGAGGAAATCAGGTGAACAAGAGGTCCAGGATCTCCTGATTTATTCTTGAAATCCTCCCAAACTAAATTTCTGCAATTTTCCAGCTATGATCCTTGGAGAGACTTTGGCCACTCAAACTATCCTTCTCACTGTGTATTAAAGGGGTCATATGATGCTGCTAAAAAGAACATTATTTTGGTGTAATGAAATGTGTTTATGTGGTTTAAGGTAAAAAAAAAAAACATTTTCCTCATACTGTACATTTCTCCTCTATGCCCCCCCTTCTGAAACGTGTCGATTTTTACAAGGCTCATCGCTCTGAAAAGCGAGGTGTGCTGTGATTGGCCAGTTATCCAGCATGCTGTGATTGGCCAAATGCCTCAAGCGTGTGACGGGAATGTTACACCCCTTAACATATTGTGATGCCTTGTCCGGCCGGAGCGACGAGACATAAACATAAAACCCATTATAAACATGATATAAACATGATTTCTTTTGTAAGGCAAAAACAAAGTAGTTTCGCTTTCTCAACTTGACTTGAGTGAGCAGAGGCCAGAGGCCTAGAGTGAGCTGCGGCCGACCTGAGCAGAGGCAGATGGCTTGAGAACGGTGCGGCTGGCGGATTCTACAAAGGAGCAAACCTTGGGCTTGCAGCAACCACATGTGATGACCCCGGGCTGGACTCCACTTCGTCCACGGTAAAAGCCGATCCGGCGATCCACAGTGCAAAGTTGATGTATTTCCTCAGCAACCAACACGGATCAGCTCCAGGCATGACGAAGTGGATATCGTCCTCTTTTGGAAGACCAAACAAAGTAGTTTCGCTTTCACAGTGAAACACACAGCGTCTATACGACATGGGTCGGCGGAAACAACAATACTACAACAAGAATAAAAGGTACACCTTCTTTCTTTGCATGAACATCTGGGCGGTGTTATGCAAATCTTCCCACATACTGACGTAGAGATGTGGGGGCATGTCAGAATGAGCCGTTTCAGGGGGGTGTAGACGAGTCTTAACTTTGATAAAGAATATTTCTTTGGATTTGAGACTTTAGTCTTTGCAACTTTACAGATCTTCTTCATTCACCAAGAGCTTGTAACACTCCAAAAACAAAGGAAAATTTGAAATCGCATCATAAGACCCCTTTAAGACAATATAAACTGGGTTTCCATCCAAAATTGCAAATTTAACTAGTGTGCAAAATTGGAATATTGCATAAAACATGTGCAAATAATCCATTTCTATCCAAAAAGTCAAAGAGAACAAAATTGTTACTTTCTGATAAACTAGCACTAAATATCACTAAGAAAAGTAGGAGAAGCCACTGAATATAATAATTTTCATATATAATAAATTACTTGCGCTTCAGATCAAGCAGACAAAACACAATAAATGTGGTCACTGCTTTCAGAGGTGGATCCCTGCTGTTTGAGAACACAGTCATGTAAAGGCCCCGATAAACTTCAAACGAAATCGAAGAATGAACTTATATGACATCATTTCTAACAAAATCAGGCCGAAACGAAGTTCATTTTGAGTTCGTTTCAGGAGTTCGAAACAGCTGACCAAAGCAAACTTTCTGGGGGATTCATTTCGGCTCCTAAACACCTTTGAGTTTCCATTGGTCTGTGGCGGTTACGCAATCAGTGGGTGTGTTCTGAAACTCCACCTTCTTTTGAAGTGCCATTTTTCCCCCTGGTTCATATCCCATTCAGTGGAGGTCAGGCAAGACAACAACATCTCCTATCACTAGCAACATAAATACAATGTGTCCAATCACTGAGCTGGCACAGATATATCCACACCTGTACGATCGCTTGCGGAGAGACTTTAAAGTTTCAGAGAAAGCATTTAATTCCTAGAAAGAAATTGCAATGAAGCTTGGCATGCAAGTTTTCCAAAGCCATGAAAAGAATGAAAGGAAAGAGTAAAGATATAAGGTAGCAAGTACCAAATACATGTGTTTCAAATAAATGTTGCACCATACTGCTGCTGCTGCTGTTGTTCTTTCAATAAGCTAATTTAAAAGGTATACAATAAATGAAATGCCACCGTTGTTTTTATCAAATCATGACACCACATAAAACATAAAAAGGTTTAATAATTTATCCAATTTAATAAAATAAATGGACACTGATAAAATAAAGTAACAAACAGGTTTGTGTTATTGCGATGACTCCAATATTTGTTCCACATCATGCTAAAGTTTTCAGACTACGAGACATTCACACTTCCCATAAAGGACTGATTATGGAAGTAGAATGGTTCTTTTGTATCGCAAACATGATACTTGACTCTGAACTGCTGCTAATCATTATTCTTTTGTCTATAATATTCTGACAATTGGGGCCCTTCTCACACCTAGATTGCCTACATTTCATCTTGTTGTGTTTAGGGGATACGTGCGAGCATCGCGAGTCATGTCTACATTAATCTACACCCCGCCTCCAGCAGTGCGGGGGTGTTGGAATGTTCGAAAACAGTATACTGTCACTCAGCCTTTTAGAACTTCATTTTGCCCCCAAACGAAGAACGAAAACAAACTTCGTTTAAAGTGCCTTACGACACTTCTGGGAGGCAATTATCCAGAAATACTTTGATGACAGACTTTGCTCTGGCATTTAAGAATGACCATTAGTGTACAACATTTTAGATGCTGTGGAACAAGAACGATCTGCTGGTAAGTCAGGTTATGCCATCCCATAGCGCAAAGTCACATGACTTTTTTGATGCGCATCAAGGAATTTATTCAGCAAATGCCAGTCCCTCCAGGATTTCACAGAACTTTTTTCTGATTTTCTGAAGCATTTAAAAACACTCGAAAACATCAGACCATTTCTGCCACAAGTTGTTCCTGTAGTTTTACAATGTTAAATCCATGGTGAATGGTGGTGATTTGTGTTTGTTGAACATTGTTTTTGCTGGTTTCCACATCAGTGGCGTTTGTTCTGATATCAGCTTTAACAGAATTATGCGCTGAATTTGAATGCTTCTCACAAGATTTCACAGAGATGTTGATTCTGTGGTGAATTCAACTGCTTTCTTCACTGTATCTCCCAGCGCTGTGTATATCAGTGTCGCGTGATCGAGATCAGCCCGCGGCTCCGGCTCGAGCAGATAAACGGTCTGCGCTTCGTAGCCCAAAGGAGTACTGCGGATTCGTTCCGGTTTCGGTTTGTTTATCCAATGTAGCTCTTGTAAATCGGTCACGATGAGAATGCAAGGCTGTTCATTCCATTTCACAAAACGAGAAACAACCTTTCTTTGATTGAATGCGCGTTGCGATGACATCACGGGACGCGTCTAAGCCCAAATTCTGCTGGAAATTTGTGGCAATTATGAAACTTTGCAAACTTTTGCGAAAATTACGGAGTTTGTTTGATTTTGCGATAAATTCAGCGATCGGGTTATTGAGTTATTATTAAATAAAATTATGTGTTTGATAATTATTATATAACTAAATGATATGAAATGATATAAATGATATGTATATGAATTATATAACTAAAATTAAATAACTAATTACAGATTTTGGTTAAATAAAGATGTCAGTCTTTATTTTTTTTCTTTTTAGGAAACAAATCAAAGAAAAAAATAACTAATTCTGCTGTTTCTAATATTTTTTTTACCCAGTCATTTAAAAATAACACATTTCAGAGCTGTAACAACAATACCGTGATACCATGAAACCGTGATATTTTTTCTTAAGGTTATCATACCGTCAAAATCTCATACCAGCCCATGCCTACTCTTTAGTGGTTGTTGTTTTGGATTTCTGCCTCAGCTCGCTACGTCGTAATCAGGTCACTACTAGAGCACGCGGTGCAAATTTTAGCCAAAGTTCAGATTTTTCACCTCCCGCGATTCGCGCAAATCACGCGTTATATGCGTCAAATGCCCAAAACTATCTATGTCTATTACGTCTTTGCATTGGCTTAACATGTAAATCACTCGCGCTTAATGCTTCATTCGCGTCTGGTGTGAACGCACCATAAGACTATTGAGCATTTTCGTCTCAAGATAAAGACTAAGACTAAATCAAAAATGCCTGTCAAAATTAACATTGCTGCCTATTTAGCTCCGCCACTGATTCACACATGTAGTGTAAATAAGGAGAGAGGCAAACGCAGGTCTACACAGAAACCAAACGATAAAGATCCCAACATTACACTACGTCATGTTCTGTTTAGCCCTGCCCACCGATTCACGCACATAGTGGGTAAACGCTGGTCTACGCAGAATCCAAATTATAAAGATGGCTCCAAAGATAACAAGACACTG
This sequence comes from Cyprinus carpio, assembly GCF_018340385.1. Lineage (NCBI taxonomy): Eukaryota > Metazoa > Chordata > Actinopteri > Cypriniformes > Cyprinidae > Cyprinus > Cyprinus carpio. The sequence continues at coordinate 23,706,567 of NC_056575.1, forward strand.
TACAGTGCTTAGTTCTTGAAAAATTTGCTTTTGCGTTCCTTCTGATCCTAACATTAAAAAGAAGATGAACTTTCTTTTTAATGAAGTTCCAAACTGCGTCAGTAACACCATGTCTACATCGGACGCGACAGTTGTCATGTCGCGCCACAACAGCTAAAGTCTGTCTACACTGAAAACGACAAAGCGACCTTTGAAAATCATTTGAAATTTGTGTCAGCATGTCATAAATAGAACGAGGCAGCAGTTTACTGTCGGGGTTTTTTTTTTCTTGTGCCGCATCCAGTGTAGACAGCATAATAACTCATAATAATGAGTTCTATAGAATTTTGTAGCGCCGCTCGCATCCAGCAAGTGCAACACTTAATTTTTGTTTATAAACAAGGCACAATTCGAAGCAGGATTTTAAGAACGATTGAAACTAAAAAACGATTCTGTGCTGACTATACTGGACCTGACAGGGGAAGTCGTGGCCTAGTGTTTACAGAGTTTGAATCCTAACCCTAAGGTTGTGGGTTCGAGTCTCGGGCCGGCAATACCACGACTGAGGTGCCCTTGAGCAAGGCACTGAACCCCCAACTGCTCCCCGGCCACCGCAGCATAAATGGCTGCCCACTGCTCCGGGTGTGTGTTCACGGTGTGTGTGTGCTCACTGCTGTGTGTGTGCTCACTGCTGTGTGTGTGCACTTTGGATAGGTTAAATGCAGAGCACGAATTCTGTATGGGTCACCATACTTGGCTGTATGTCACATAACTCACTCACTCAGTAATGTTGCACCACTCAAGTGTGAGTAACTGTTTTTATTTTGTGGTCACTATTGCGTTGTCTGTTATTACAGATCGTTTGATATGTACTGAGTATTTATGTGTTTTAATCTAAATCACAGCAGCATCCATCTATAAAGGATGTAGGCTAACAAACATACACGACTGTTATCCAATCATAGCAGTGAGTGTTTACTTCCAAATCGACAATCTGCCACACCTATTCAAACAGAGCTATCTGATGAAGGGGTCAAAACAGGACAGAAAATAGCCTATTACTTTTAAATTATTGTTTTTTTGGTGTAAAAATCTTGATAACATTATCAGTGGACGTCAGAGACAATTCAAAATAATAAAAAAGGCAGTTCATGACCCCTTTAACAAAAGCATTCTTGAGAGCGCCGAAATCAAATTGCAATAATGAGATAATTGCATTCATCTGCTCAACAGACATGACTGTAATCAACTACAATGATCAGCGCTGTAACCTATGATGCAGTGGGAGTACATCTAAGTACAATGCTATAACCAGCGCTTACAATGATTAATTGATCTTGGCAGCTGTAATAATAAAAGAGAAATTACTTTTTAAATGGAGTCCTTAAATAAGAGAGTTGAAATCAGGGTAGAAAGTGTTTTATTTATAAATCAAGTATATATTATTAATATTCATGAAATCCAACTAATATTATTTTAGCCCCTCAAGACAAAAAAATAATGCATGACCCCTTTAAATGAAGATACAAAAATAAGGCCAGACAAAGTACAAAACACTTGTCAACAGAGAGTGAACTCAAAGAAAATATTTCTAATCAGCCACTAAATAGTATTTAAATTACTTTCTTTAAAATATATATCTGCCATTGTGACAATGTTATTATTTATCTATAAGTAACAAACATAGCTCACTCACAGCATCATAAGAACTAGTATCAGTCTCTCTGTAAAACCTGTTACTACAAATCCATCAAGAATTTGTTTCTAACGTTTAAGTTGTAGTCTTAGCACTCATCCTAGATCAACTTCAGATGCTACATTTACAGCTGAGGCTTTAGAAGATGTGAAAGTCACAACAGATGTTTTCTTTAGTACACAATCTGTGTCTTTGATTTGAACTGTTTGTGTCCCTCACTAACAATCAATCAGTTTGATTCAAACCATCTATTATGCTGCTGGCCACTGGGTTATTTATAGCTTGATTCAATTAATATTTACCAATATATATATATATGTTAAGGTATGATAATATGACAATATTTTACCTGTAAGCTAAGTGTTTTTGGTTCTCTGAATTTCATGAAGCTCTGAATATTTTAGCTTCCATGCATAACACAAAAAAGTTGAATAATATGATTATCTAATGAATGATATGATAATATAATTAAATGAGATTTATTACATTTCTTTGTAAAAAGAAGCATTTATAGATGATGCTACCATTGCAACACATGTTTTTTCAGTCGCGCTTCCTTTTAAAAGTTAGGACTTTCAGAAGTAATAATACTTTTGTATTATTTTGCCTTATTTAAAGCATGATAAGTCGTAATAACAAATGCCCAACTTGGAAGTAAAATCTTCTCAGGTGCACTTAAAAGCAGTTTTAGTATCTGGCTGATCATGTGATCTCAACATGTCTGTCCACATGAGTCAACCCACTCCATAACAAATAAAACAGCTTTAATTACAATGCTAATATGACATATAAATATGATTCATTACTGTACAGCTCAACATTTTAGTACGGCTCAAATGACTGAGTTCAGCTTTGAGAAGAAAAACCAACCTGTTTGTTCCTGGGCATCTTCTTGTTTGACTCTGAACGTTTCTTCAATCCACACATCTTCACTCTCCTCTTTAATAAACGCCATCTTTATAACAGTGTGTCACGTGGACCTCTGCTGCTCCGCCAGGAGTTTGTGTTTGGACACTCTGCTATGTTTAAAATGAGAATCATTAACAAAGAAATATAAATCCAAACTTAATCTCTATCTCAGTCAGCTCCCTAGTTTAGTAGTCCGTGCACTTGTTACTGCCCGATTAGTCAAAAATAAATAAATAAATAAAATAAACTCAAAACCAGCTCTTAAATTAAAAAGAATAGAAATTATACAGACACTTCATGTTTAGTTATTATTTATATTTGTATTTAATGAACTGAATGTAACAACCTATTACACTTTAAGAGATTACACCTTCATTAAAACGTTTGTCATTGGTTTGTAAAAGCTGTAATTACACGTTGCAGAATTCATGTTTACGATAAACTGAGACGCGCATTTTCTGTTACTCATGAATGGATGCGCGTTACTCACACAAACTAACGATCATTAATGTTAGATAAAGTATTGCAATATTATATTAAATATTAATAAGTTGATGTTACATCGCTTGTGAAACAAACTATAAAATAGATCAAACAGTTGAACACATTTAAAAACTTTAAATGGTTAAAAACACAAACCTTTCGTCAGCCGAATCGCAACAGACGCTGCAGCGCGGCGCAGCTCTATGACGTCACATCACTAGCCCAGAATAAATGTCCCGTTCACAAGCTGCTGTCTAAAATCACAATATGCGCACGTACATGCTAGTAATAAAATACAAGTCAGAGTATATCAGGGTTTATTTCTTAGTGAAATACATATTTAAATACACATTGCGCAGTGATGTGGTTTGATAATCTGTCTAAAAGGCAAAATTGTAGTAATGTTTGGGTCCAGACAGCATTACTACACCGGGGTCTGAAAACTTTTTCACTAACTAATTTTTATTTGGAAAGAGTATTGTAGAACAAACTAATTAAATGTTTTGGAAATAAAATACATTTAATTTAAGGGTCACAGACTACTCAAAAACAAACAATGTGCAACATTCAACAGGTAACGTTGTTGTATGTTTTATTATTAAGTGTACTTCAGGGTGGATATCCTATGGTGGATCAAACAAAGGTACTAAACTCTAGAAACTTGCGTTAATGGGGCTTGTAAACTAGATAAATCAGCCGGAGGACTGCTTTTCTGTAGGACAGGCCTGGGTTGAGATAAGGTGCTGGTGGACGGGAGAGATGTGGGCTATTGGTCATCAACTGACATGTCAGCATCATCATCATCATCGAATGTAGTTTCAGGCTCTATTCTTGGTTTGTTAAAACATTGATTTAAAGATATTTGTTTCAACATGTTTGCCTCACGTGTGTTCATCAAAATACTTATTTCATGCAGCAAATGTAAACTCGTCTTCCCAAAAGGTCTCATCTGGCAGAATATAACGAGCATGGAGAGATTCTGGACTTCTTGATTAAAAGGCTACATTTAAAGGTAGATTGCTGTCCTCAAAGTGTATTAACACAGAGAAACTACCTCATTTTTCACAAGGCTTTTCATTGTGAAATGAATGCTGTCCCTGAACCCTTTGCCAGATGCTAGCAGGCCCACAGATGTCTTGCATGAGTGTGCTTTCATGCCTGGACCTGCACACTCAGGCATTACTTGAGTTGAGGGCAGAAAATACAGCAGCTCCAGTTGGATGATGCAGAAGACTGTGACCTGCTTCATATGTTGGAGAGTACAGAGACTGATGAAGGAGATTATGATTTTGAGGGGCATTACAAAGTACAAGATAGCTTGTATAACAAAGATGTTAACTTTCATAGTGGCATACAATCTTGGAAAGATTTGAGGTTGATGACACCATTGGCAATTTAGGGACCTACCCTAAAGTATTATCAGGATCACCCTACTGCAGGGCATCTTGGTGTCAATTTTTATTTATTTTTTACCTGCAAGGCTTAGACTGAGATTTTTCTGGTGAAAATGAGAGGTGATGCACATACGTGTCTTCCTACACAGTTTGCCAGCTTATTAAACCATCCCAGTAGAAACCTGTGGGTTTGATGGTCCCAATGCATGCAAATGAACCCTGGGAGTATGCAGGTTTCCACTTCTGTGTAAAACAGCAGGTAACTAGTACATTTTGGTCTTTGATGGCCATTTCAGTTAATCTTTGGAGGCAAATGTTGTTAGGGAGACCAGTGCACAAACTGCTGTGTGAAAATTCAAGGCCAACTTTTTTGCAAATCATGGGGCTCCTAAGCACCTTATTTCTGATAGAGGAGCTCCCTTTGTAAGTGCATTGCTCAGCAAGATGGTTGAGACACTGCAATAATAGGCTGACAACAGCACACCACTTGTTAACTAAAGCTACAGAACGAGTCAACAGGACATTGAAAACTGCCATCAGAGCCTATGGAGGAGATAAACATAGACCGTGGGACCTTGCACAAATTTGTTTTACGTATGGGGCCTGGGAATGTAATGGTCTGGATGTACTGTACATCTGTTGTTTGTCCCTTTAAACCCCCTGTTTGGGATTTTCCCAAGCCCTGCTCTCAGTGTGAGGGTGGATGAGGTGACGCTGCCCAAATGTTCATGCAAAGCAAGAAGCCGTAACTTTGATTCTTGCTGTTGCCGTCGGCGCCATGTTGTGGAGACGCTGTTTCGTTGTGAAAGCAAAAATACTTTTTTTGTCCTTCCAAAAGAGGACACAACTAGAAATCAGTGGTTAAGTTGTATTTACAACACTGTTCCAGAACAGTTCAACCCAAATATTCAGATGTGTGCAGCACATTTTATGGAGGACTATTTCCTGATCCTGGGAGAGAAGACTACAATGCTGGCTGTTCTGACTCACAGCCTGTAAGTATGTTTACATATGTAAAGGATTTACCACTGATGATTCAGACACGAGTTTTGAGCAGTGCAGAGTAACTGTTAGAGGTTGTTGTTTGTTGTTTGTCATTTCTCCAATACAAATGCAGACAGGGTTTTATGTTACGCGGCGCGATACGCAACGCAACGCGTAAAAAGACAGTATAAGTCATTATAATCAGTAATTATGTCCCCACTGGACAAATGGCTCGTTTGTAATGGATTTTATTGTTTTTGTCATGTCGCGCTGGTGTTCTGACTTGGACACGCATCACAGTATAGGAAGGGGCATAACATTTCCTTCACACACTTGAGGCATTTGGCCAATCACAACGCACTGGATAGCTGGCCAATCAGAGCACACCTCGCTTTTCAGAAAGATGAGCTTTATAAGAAACGACGCGTTTCAGAAAGGCGAGGCATAGAGGAGAAACAATAATGTGTAGTATGTGGAAAATAATGTGTTTTTTGAACCTTAAACCACATGAACAAATTGCATTACACCAAATACACAAAATAATGTTCTTTTTAGATTAGATTAGATTCAACTTTATTGTCATTGCACGTGTAAGGTACAAGGCAACGAAATGCAGTGAGCATCTAACCAGAAGTGCAATAAGCAGTAAGTACAGGATATACAGTGTCTACAATATGTTACAAATGTACAATAAATGTACAGATAAGGCAGTACTTGGGACATAATTTACAGATTTTTAAATACTATCAAGCATGATATACAAATAGGTGTACTATGAACATCCTATACAGATAGATTATGTAATAAGTGTATGTACACTATATGCAGAAACTATGAACATATGAACATCATTTACACTAGTACAATGGACAGTAAAAAAGTGCATAGAAAAATATTCCAGTGTGCAAATGGATCATTCAGTATTCTGCATGAACAGACAGTAGTGCAAGTAATAAAAAGTTAACTGTTTTGTTTGTTTGTTTGTTTGTTTGTTTGTTTGTTTGTTTGTTTGGAAACCAGATGTAGTGATGAGGAGGGGTGAGGAGTGTGTGTGTTTGGTGTGTGTGTGTGTGGGTGGGGGGTTGTCAGAGGGCAGAATTCAGTAAAGAGACAGCTGTAGGGAAAAAGCTGTTCCTGAGTCTGCTGATCCTTGTCCGGAGGCTCCTGAAGCGCCTCCCAGAGGGCAGGAGGTTAAACAGTCTATGGTCAGGGTGAGAGGAGTCCTTAAGCATTCTGTGAGCTCGACGTAGACAGCATTTTCTCTGGATGTGCTCAATAGCAGGAAGTGATGTCCCTGTGATGCGTCGGGTGGTTTTCACCACCCTTTGCAGTGCCTTGTGGTCAGCAACTGAGCAGTTCCCATACCAGAATGTGATACAACTGGTCAGGATGCTCTCAAATGCACACCGTTAAAAAATTCACCAGGATGGCTGAAGATAGCTGGTTCTTCTTCAGTGTCCGAAGGAAGAAGATGCACTTGTGAGCCTTCTTGACCAGGCTGGAGGTGTTTGTGGTCCAGGACAGGTCCTCCAAGATGGTGGTTTGCAGAAACTTAAAACTGGAGACACGTTAAGCAACCATCCCGTTAATGTGGATGGGGTCATACATGCTTCCTTTCTTCTTCCTGAAGTCCACAATGAGCTCCTTTGTCTTGCTGGTGATAAGGAGCAGGTTGTTGTCAGCGCACCATGCGGCCAGGTGCTGTACCTCCTCCCTGTAGGCAGTCTCATTGTTGTCTCTGATTAGGTCAATCACTGTGGTGTCATCTGCAAACTTAATGATGGAGTTGGATCCATGCACAGGCTTGCAGTTGTGGGTGTAGAGGGAGTAGAGGAATGGGCTCAGCACACAGCCCTGTGGTACGCCAGTGTTAAGTGTGATGGTGGTGGAGCAGGTGTGGCCTGACCTAACATGCTGAGGTCTGCTGGTCAGAAAGTCCATAATCCAGTTGTAGAGGGAGGTGTTAATGTCCAGGTCTCCAAGTTTTGTGGTCAGCGTGGAGGGAATGACAGTGTTAAATGCTGAGCTGAAGTCAACAAACAACATCCGTACATATGTGTTGTTATTGTCCAATTGTGTGAGTACAGAGTGCAGCACTGTGCATACTGTATCCTCTGTGCTCCTATTGCTATGGTAGGCAAATTGGTGTGGGTCCAGTGTGGGTGGGAGGCAGTCCTTGAGGTGTTCTAGAACCAGTTGCTCAAAGCACTTCATAGCAATAGGTGTGAGTGCTATGGGGCGGTAGTCATTCAGGAAAATCAGGGATGAGTGTTTGGGCAATGGCACAATGGATGTGGAACATTATACTGTAGCAACATCATATGACCCCTTTAATACTTTTTCTCCTCAGAATTTTCTGTAAAGTTGACCAGTGGCGGCTCATCAGGAGTAACACAGGAGGCACAGCCCACTCCAGATTTAAAAGTGGAAAATGGGAGAAATAAAGTTGGAAACACCGCTGCCTTTTCGAATATTACTTTTCATGCAGTGTGTCATGTGTCATATTTTGTGTATTTGGTGTAATAAAATGTTTATGCGGTTTAAGGTTCAAAAAACACATTATTTTCCACATACTGTACATCAGGGATAGGCAACTCCGGTCCTGGAGGGCCACTATCCTGCAGAGTTTAGCTTCAGCCCTCATAAAAACTCACCTGCCTGTATCTATCTAGTAAAACACTGATTGCCTTGTTCAGGTGTGTTTAATTAGGGTTGGAGCTAAACTCTGCAATACAGTGGCCCTCCAGGACCGGAGTTGCCTATCCCTGCTGTACATTATTGTTTCTCCTGTATGCCCCCCCTTCCGAAACGCGTTGATTTTTACAAAGCTCATCAGTCTGAAATGCAAGGTGTGCTGTGATTGGCCAGCTATCCAGTGCGTTGTGATTGGCCGAATACCTCAAGCGTGTGACGGAAATGTTACAACCCCTTAACATATTGTGATGCCCTGTCCGGCCAGAGCGACGAGACATAAACAATAAAACCATTATAAAAGTGATATAAACATGATCTCTAGTCGTATCCTCTTTTGGAAGGCCAAACAAAGTAGTTTCGCATTCTCAACGTAACAGCATCACACACCGCGACCTTGAGTGAGCGGAGGCCGGCTTGAGTGAGGGTGCGGCTGGCGGATTCTATGAAGGAGCGTCCGGAGGGCTTGCGGCAACCACATGTGACGACCCCAGGCTGGACTCCGCTTCATCCACAGTGAAAGCCGATCCGGCGATCCACAGCGTGAAGTTGATGTATTTCCTCAGCGACCAGCACGGATCAGCTCCAGGCATGACTAAGTGGATATCGTCCTCTTTTGGAAGGCCAAACAAATTAGTTTCGCTTTCACAGTGAAACACACAGCGTCTATACGACACGGCAGCGGCAGCAACAACAATACTACAACGAGAATAAAAGGTACGCCTTCCTTCTTTGCATGAACATCTGGGTGGCATTATGCAAATCTTCCCACATACTGACGTAGAGATGTGGGGCCATGTTAGAATGAGCTGTTTCAGGGGGTGTGGACGAGTCTTAACTTTTATAAAGAATATCTCTTTGGATTTGAGACTTTAGTCTTTGCAACTTTACAGATCTTCTTTATGCACCAAGAGCTTGTAACACTCCAAAGAGAAAGGAAAAATTTAAATTGCATCATATGACCCCATTAAGATCACGCTATAGAAATCGCCTAAAATTAAGTATAACGAGAGAAGAAAAAGAAAGCGGCCCTAGGCAGCTGCCTACACATGCCAGGATCTGCCACTGCCGGATGCAGTTAGAAATTTACTAAAAACAAGCCAATCAAATCTGCATTCGCTGGCTGGCGCTGAGCCAGACGCGTTTTTACAACACTCGTATGCATTATGCATTAACCAATCACACACAATGCAACTTGAATGCAAGGACAAATAAGAGGTGTTCACATGAGTCATCGCTAAAAATGCCGGTGTTTCCTTCATTAAATCGCTGACTGAATAGGTTACCTCTTTCTGGCCAATTCTCTCGTCAGAAACAACAAAGTGCAAATTTGTGTACGAATCTGTAAGATATTAATTTCATAGTGTAAACAGTTTCAGTGATTTTAATGGGAGTTTTTGAGAGTGCTTGAACTAGAATGTCAGTGAAAATGTTCTTTGATAATGTAAATGTTCTTTGCTCTCGTTCTGTGCAACGAAAGTGTTATGATTAAAAGTCTCAACTTGCAATGTTTTTATTCACATTAACTTTCAGTGTTAAATTCACATTAAATATAAACTCAATCTTATTAAAAATATGTTATTGCATGACACCCATGTTAATCAAGTAAACAGACAGGTCTTTTTATGTATAGTTAATATATTATTATTAAATTATTATTACATTATTAAGTTACTTTGACCATCGCCCACTGTAGATCAACATAATCTATAAAGGTGAGAATCACGATATTTCATTATAATTCAGTTAATGCGTTTGGGAATGTTTCGAATAAAAAGGAAAAAAAATAATAAAACATAAGTGCTGTTGTGGCTGCTGTGTCACATGATGCACTTTTTTGATCCACTCCGATGGCCAAAATCTGATCAGATTCATACCTTTATAGAAAAATTTAGTTTTCCTTTAATATATTTTTATGTTATGAATATTTCAGACCTTCAAATATAAAATAATAAATAAAGATAAACTCTATGTGTCTTATAATTATTATAGACACAAACTATGAAAATCTTTGATTTCACCAAGAATTCAACTCTGACATACAGGTCATTTTTTGGAAGGATTTTTTTTTTTGACTGTACATTTCTTTTACTGATTTTAGACACAGCTTATGAATACTATTGAATAAGACTTTTATGTTGATTTGGCTTTGTGACATCATAAGACCGCGCCGCGCTTCTGCATCTGTTCAGATTCAACTGAAGAAAGGTTTGTGTTTTAAAACATTTAAAGTATTTAAATCGATGTAAACTGTTCAGCCTATTTATAGTTTTTACAAGCATTGTAAAATGAATGTATTATTATTGAAAGTAAAATTGTAAGATTTTATGTATCATTTGTGTTGATTATTGTGGGGAGAAAAAAAGAACATCCACACACACATGAGTAACAGAAAAGGTGCGTCTCATTTCGCTCCCTATATCGTGAATTAGTTTATCGTAAACACAAATTTGGACACTGGCAAGTAGTGTTGGAAAAACGGGGCTTTATGTTTTACAAATTGCTCTGCAAAATGATGCGCTGTCCCAAAGCGCTCGAATCAGCACACGCTGGCGGCACCTGCTGGTCACGATGCTACGAATGCAGTGTACATGCAAATGCAAAGAAAGCACAAACATTTATGACAAACAATAGCATATGTTTTCATTACATTTTAACCTATTAAAGTAATATACAAATCATTAAATACCAAATATAAAAAGTAGCGAAATATGAGGTGTAATATGTGTTCCTTTGTAGTGATAGTAGAACTATTGAGACACACCTAGATATTTAGTTTGGATTTAGTTTTCTTTCTGTTAATTATTCTCATTTAAAACATGACAATGTATCCAAACACACAGAAAAACCTCCTGGTGAAGCAACTGACACACTGTTATAAAGATGGCGTTTATTAAAGAGGAGAATGAAGATGTGAAGATTGAAGAAGAATTCAGAGTCAAACAAGAAGATACTGAGGAACCAACAGGTAGGTTTTCAAACTCATTTAGTCCTTATTACAATGTCATCCTCTACAGAACTCAAAATAATGAAAACCATTAATTTATACTACTTAATGTTCTTGTTAGATACTGTTACTCATTTAAGTTTACATTATGCTAACTGTTAAGCGTGAGTGAATAACTTTGCGTTTGTTGTTTATACATTTTTTTCCATCCTCAAAAGTGCTCGTTGTGTCAAACTGGTGTCTTGTAAACTAGCCTTTACTCTGGGAAGAACTACTTTTTAAAAGGAATTGAAAAATATTTGGGTGGGCAGTGAGAGAGTTACAGCTGTTTATAAGAGTTTTGGGTAAACATCAATCAGTCCCAGTACTGTGAGCCGCGTAATGCTGTTACATTTACATTTAATCATTTAGCAGACGCTTTTATCCAAAGCGACTTACAAATGAGAACAATAGAAGAAATCAGACCAGCGAGAGAACAACAACAGTATATCAGTTGACAATACTGCTTACCAGTGAGTTCAGCTTAACAAGCACAGCATATAAATGAAACAAAATCTGGTGCCACTTTATATTACGTGGCCTTAACACCCATTTAGTTGCCGCCTGGAGCCCTTGCTGGTTTTCTGAAGTTTAATTTCTTACACAGGTGGAGTTAATGATTCAATTAGGAAAAACTTGAATGATATTTTTTTCCCTATCATTACCAATAACATGCTATCATGATATTACAGTGGCATGCGAAAGTCTGGGCTCCCATGGTCAAAATTGCTGTTAATGAGAGTGAATGTGAAAAGTGAAAGTCGTGACATTTGCCAAGTACGGTAACACATACTCGAAATTGGTTCTCTGCATTTAACCCATCCAAGTGCATCCACACACAGCAGTGAACACACACACCGTGAACACACACCCGGGGCAGTGGGCAGCTATATCCAGCGCCCGGGGAGCAACTGGGGGTTCAGTGCCTTGCTCAAGGGCACTTCAGCCATGGGTATTGAGGGTGGAAGAGAGCGCTGTTCATCGGTCATCATTAGGAAAGGCCAGGTGATGCAAATTTCAAAGCTTTATAAATACCCAGACTTTTCTAGCCTTGTCCCAACAACCAGCAGCCATGGGTTCCGTTGTCTAGCACTCTGAAAATGAAAATGATTGACGCCCACAAAGCAGGAAAAGGCTATAAGAAGATAGCAAAGTGTTTTCAGGTACCAATTTCCTCAGTTCGGAATGTAATTTTAAAAATGGTAGTTAACAGAAACACAGTGGAGGTCTAGATAAGGTCTGGAAGACCAAGAAAAATATCAGCGAGAACTGTTCATAGGATTGCTAGAAAAGCGAGTCAGAACCTCCAGGAAGATTTGGCAGACTCTGGAGTTGTGGTACACTGTTCAACTGTTAAAGGGATACTCCACCCCAAAATGAAAATTTTGTCATTATTCACTTACCCCCATGTCGTTCCAAACCTGTAAAAGCTTCGTTCATCTTTGGAACACAATTTAAGATATTTTGGATGAAAACTGGGAGGCCTGTGACTGTCCCATAGACTGCCAAATAAATAACAGTGTCAAGGTCCAGAAAAGGTATGAAAGTCATCGTCAGAATAATCCATCTGACATCAGACGTGCAATCTGGGTTAAATGAAGTGACGGGAACACATTTTGTAAGCGAAGAAAACATTTTCAATTTCTTTGTGAACAGTCTCCTCTGTGTCTTTCCATATCACTGTATGCTGAGTATGCTCTTCTGTATCATCCGTGCCACAAGGATGTGCTGTTTTCTTTCAAATCAAAGCTAAATACACATAGAAACAGTGCATCCTTGTGGCGCGATATTACAGAAGAGCATACTCAGCATAGTCACCTTTTTTTATTTATATAGCGCTTTAAACAAAACAGATTTTGTCAAAGCAACTGAACAACATTAATTAGGAAAACAGTGTGTCAATAATGCAAAATGACAATTAAAGGCAGTTCATCACTGAATTCAGTGATGTCATCATGCAGCACAGTTCAGTTTAAATAGTATCTGTGCAATCATTTGCAATCAAGTCAACGATATCGCTGTAAATGAACTGTCCCCAACTAAGCAAGCCAGAGGCGACGGCGGCAAGGAACCAAAACTCCATCAGTGACAGAATGGAGAAAAAACCTTTGGAGAAACCAGGCTCAGTTGGGGGGGCCAGTTCTCCTCTGACCAGACGAAACCAGCAGTTCAATTCCAGGGCTGCAGCAAAGTCAGATTGTGCAGAGGACTCAACTGGTTCCTGTGGTCTTGTCCCGGGGGTCGTCTGAGACAAGGTCTTTACAGGGGATCTGTATCTGGGGCTCATCTAGTTGTCCTGGTCTCCACTGTCTTTCAGGGCTGTAGAGGTCCTTTCTAGGTGCTGATCCACCATCTGACCTGGATACAGACTGGATCTGGTGGATACGGTGACCACGGAATAAGAGAGAAACAGACTAATATTAGCGTAGATGCCATTCGTCTAACGATGTAGCAAGTACATCGGGTGTTATGGGAAGTGTTCCCAGCTCTGGTTTACCTAATTAATGCAGCCTAAAAATCCTTTAACGGATTTGGATATTAGAAGCATATTAGTGTGTTATGTGTAAGCCAGGTTAAAGAGATTGGTCTTTAATCTAGATTTAAACTGCAAGAGTGTGTCTGCCTCCCGAACAATGTTAGGTAGGTTATTCCAGAGTTTAGGCGCTAAATAGGAGAAGGATCTGCCGCCCGCAGTTGACTTTGATATTCTAGGTATTATCAAATTGGCAGAGTTTTGAGAACGCAGCAGACGTGGAGGACTATAAGATAGCATACGGTGATATGGAGAGACACAGAGGAGACTGACGACAAAGGAATTGTTTATAAGTCTTCGCTTATAAAAAGTGTTCCCATCGCTTCATATAACCCAGATTGCACGTCTGATGGCAGATGGAGTATTCTGACAACGACTTTCATACCTTTTATGGAAGTTGATACAGTTATTTACTTGGCAGTCTATGAGACAGTCACAGGCCTCCCAGTTTTCATCCAAAATATCTTAAATTGTGTTCCGAAGATGAACGGAGCTTTTACGGGTTTGGAACGAAATGGGGGTAAGTGAATAATGAGAAAACTTTAATTTTGGGGTGGAGCATCCCTTTAAGTGACACCTGCACAAATATGGCCTTCATGGAAGAGTCATCAGAAGAAAACCTCTCCTGCGTCCTCGTCACAAAATTTAGCATTTGAATTTTGCAAAAGAACATTTACTCAAGCCTGATGCAGTTTGGAGTTAAAATATAACTCTTTGGCTGCAATGAGCAAAGGTATGTTTGGAGAACAAAGGGCACAGCATTTCATGAAAATAACACCAGTCCAACTGTTAAGCATGGGGGTGGATTGATCATGCTTTGGTGTTGTATTGCAGCCAGTGGCACAGGGAACATTTCATGGGTAGAGGGAAGAATAGATTCAATTAAATTCCAACAAATTCTGGAAGCAAACAGAACACCATCTGTAAAAAAGCTGAAGTTGAAAACAGATTGGCTTCTACAAATGGATAATGATCCTAAACACACCTCAAAATCCATGATGGACTACCTAATGAGGCAGAGGCTGAAGGTTTTGCCATGGCCCTCACAGTCTCCTGACCTAAACATCATTGAAAATCTGTGGATAGACCTCAAAAGAGCAGTGTGTGCAAGACGGCCCAGGAATCTCTCAGAACTGGAAGACTGTTGTAAGGAAGAATGGGCAAAAACCCCCAAACAAGAACTGAAATGCATTTACAAGCTGTGATACTTGCCAAAGGGGGTGCTACTAGGTACTAACTCTGCAGGGTGACCAAACTTTTCCTGTGGGTTATTTTCCTTTTCTGTTATTTTGAAAATGTAAAAAATGAAAATAAAAAATGATTTTGTTTAAAATATAAAGGGAATGTGTCATCTGTAACTTTATGCCTCTTTGGAGATCATTTCATCCACTGGCTTAACTGTTAACATTAACAGAAATTTGCACCAGGGGTGCCCAAACTTTCGCATGCCACTGTATGCATTATAGAAATCGTCTTTTCATGTGCACCATCTCTAATTAGGCTCCCTGTTACTTAAGTCTGCTGCAGATTTTTAATGGGGTGGCATGAGGGGCTCAGTAAGAAAAAAAAAACTAATCAACTGGGCAAGGGAATAGGGCTATTAAATCATTTATTCACTATTAATCTCATTCAAAATAAAAGTTTTTGTGTTCTGTGTATATTTATATGCAAATGATATATATTTATATATAATGTAAATCAAATATAAATATGAATATACTTACATACAGGGTGCGATTTGTGAAAAAAACAGAGGGGGGGGATGCTTTTGAAAATTTTTATGAAATGTTTTTAATAAGACAGAAATTGTATTTAGTGTGATCTCAGTTTAATAAAAACATTGTAAGCCTATGTTAGGCCTATTAATTGTAATGATTTAATGTCCACGGTTATTCAAACAACAAATTACATCGAGAAAGCGAGCAAAGAACACAAGGGAGCTTTTTGAAAACTCCGAATAAGTTAAACCATTGCGTCGCAAAATGTTTCACTGTTTCGAAGCGCTCCAATCGGATCGCGTATCGCGAATCATTTGATTCAGATCGGCACGTCAGAGCGGGTTTGCATGATGTTTTTATCCCCACCGGGGATAAAAGTTATTCAGCAGAGGCAGGGATGCATAGGGGGAAACCCCCCCCCATCCCCCCCGGCAAATCGCACCCTGCTTACATATACTTCTGAAATATATACATGTGTGTGTATTATTGTATAACTTTTTTCCCAACATATCTGTAGGCCTATAGAACAGTGTATACAACAAATTCGTATGGAAAAGCTTAGGGTGAAATTCATTACACATGTTCCACTAGTAGTGGGCACTTGTGCAACATAAGCAATGACATACATATGAGGAAACCTAGGTGAAGCATGTTAAGAAACTTGCTAAGTTAACATACTTGTTTATCTGTAAAACAGTGCTACAGTCAGTTATTCTCCTTTGAAAATGTGCGTTCTGGGCCGGAATGTCGATCTTTGTTTTGGTTTGTAAAAACATGCCCACTGCCAGTTTACCCAGATGTATTTCGGCACCCTGGGTTGCCAGTTAGCGGAAAACACAGTGCATTTCATTTAATTCATCATCAAGTTCCTGTTGGTGTCTCAATCTGGCAACCTGCCTGTGCATCAAGTCTGAGGAGGAAGGGCGGGGTGAAAAAAAATGTCTCCAATATTTTGAATTTGGACTGCAACACCTAGTTCAACCACTCGGTGTCAATCCTACATACAGCACCTTTAACACAGAGTAACAGCTCACTACTAGTTACAAAAGACACTGTAACAGTCTGTCACAGGCAATTCTAGTTGCATTTTTCATCAATTAATTTCGACTAGGTTCTGGCCCGCCATCTAGTGCCGAAATTTTTTGTCCCAATGCCAAACTTACTTGCTGACCCCTGGTGTATTGTTTCCATAGCAATGACCCTTCACTTAAAGGGGTCCTATTATGCTCTTTTACAAAATCTTGATTTTGTTTTGGGGGTGTACTAGAACATGCTCTCATTCTTGGTGGTTCGAAAAACACATAATTTACATTATTACAATACCTTTCTCCCCAGCCTGCCCGAAAAATGAAATGTGATGTGATTTGTTAGCTGTCCCAGTGCGTTGTGATTGGGGAACAGGGTCAGCGTGATTTTGCCAAGTAAGACATGTTCCTGGATCAACATCTTTTGTTGATCCTGGATCAATATTACTATCCAAAAATACAGACTTAACCCAATCCCTACCCCTAAACATAACTATAATTTATTCCTAAAATCAGAGGGAAATGATAGCTGATTAACAAGGGTGTAGAAGCACATAACCCTGATTGTAAGCCTAAAACTGAAATTTCCTGAAAAGTTATCTTTCAATTCTGACTGGTTGATTGAAGTGATGTTCCTGGATCAACAAGGATGTAAAAATCACGTTCACTGGCAAACAGCTTAGACAGTGTTTCAGTACTGCCCCGTCCCTTTCCAAAGCAGCAAGTTCTGTCTGCTCCGGTATAGTTAATTTGAGCTGGTTTCAGACCCCGAGAATATTGAACAAGAGGATCGCGCAGAACCTTTGCATGCACGGATATTGCAAGATGATGCATTGCATATTAGAGTGGTAACTAGGGTTGGGCCGATAGACGATGGCATCGTCCATCGCCGATGGCTGATAGACATCACAATGTTGAGCTGGCATTGTGATCACGCACCCCCCGCAATCCACCACATCCCAATACCGTTTTCGGAAAGAAAATGACATATACATACAGAACCCGAACCCCTAAATGGAATATATACAAGATGGGAGGAAAATATATATTTCAATACTTTCTCTCACAGTTATATCATTGGGTAAATATACTGTAGGTCTATATAAATTGCGGTCATTGGGGAGCCGCTATTATGCCTGGCATTGAAACTGCTTTTCAGTGCACAATCGCTTTTTACTTTTACTTTAGAGATTCGCGATCACACATACTCCGTTTACATGGAGCCGCACTACTTACCACACATTTTACAAGATTAGATGTTTTGTCAGTGGTGCCAAATTTACAAATCATTTGCCATTGTCCTCAGTCATCTCTCCTAACTCTGTTTATGTGGTAAGTGAAATTTTATGTACTGTAATGTAACCAACAAATGTTAGCATACATTACTTACTCTCCGTGCTTATCCAAACACACATTCACACCCCCACCCCTGAAAATCCACACGGTGAAAAACAACTGCATTTACTATGTACAGTTCAGTGCAATGGTAATATGCATTATGTTTATTTCAAAGGTTCAGAAATTCAAAAGGTACTGTAAATATGCATTGCTGTCAATTTTAATAGTTATTTAAGATTTACTTTATCTTTTACAAAACATGAAGCACTTCATCTTTGTCTTCGTTTTGTCTGAGGCACTCAGCCAAGCGTTCTAACCACATCATTGCCCCTCTCCACCCCCCAACCATTCAAATTTACATATGCGGGAATTATTTTAATGATATTCTAATGGCCGCATTGTGACATCACGAAACCCCGGAAAACAACGCTGTAGTCCAAACGAGCCGTTCGTTGTAGTTCTTGAAAAGGGATTTTTTTTAAAACAAAATGCCTCCCTTTGGAGTGGACTTTGAGATTTGTAACTTTGTAGATCTTTTTTATGCCCAAACATACTGACTAAAATTCAAAACGTTAAAAAGCATAATAGGACCCCTTTAAGTGTTTCTGTCAGCTTTCTGTAGGGCAACTGTTAGACCCTTAATTTATATTTATTTATATATATAAATTATAAATGTCTTTACTGATCAATTTAATGTAACCTTGCAGAGGATACAAAGTTCTACAATAAACACAGAAAGGTTAAGGACCTGGATAATTGTGTGCTAGGCCAAAAAACATGAAGAACAACTTGTCTAAATGTTTTGATGTCTGTTGCTTTGTACTATTAATCTGGAGTTAACTTTTATGTGTCTTTTTTGCCTTAGACTTGATGCTGCCAAAAGAGGAGAGTCAAGAATGGAATGATTTAAAGGAGGAGAAAGATCTGGTTGAGAAACAAAATGATTTCATAAATGGAGAAAAATCTTTTAGCTGCTTACAGACTGAAAAGACTTTCACACAACAAAGTGCTCAAGTGCTTTCCTGCATTCAGTGTGGAAAGAGTTTCACTGAAAAAGGAAACCTTAATGTCCACATGAGAATTCACACTGGAGAGAAGCCTTTCAGCTGCCAACAGTGTGGAAAAAGTTTCATTCAAAAAGAAAGTCTTAAAAGCCACATGAGAATTCACACTGGAGAGAAGCCATACACCTGCCCTCAGTGTGGAAAGAGTTTTTCACATAGAGCAACAATTAATGCCCATATGAGAATTCACACGGGAGAGAAGCCGTTCACATGTGATAAGTGTGATAAGAGCTTCAGGCTTAAAGTAAACCTTTCTGGCCACATGAGGATTCACTCAAGAGAGAATAGTTTTCTATGTCATCAGTGTGGAAGGAGTTTCATAGACAATAAACACCTTAAGAATCATGTAATAACCCACACCGGAGAGAATCCTATAATGTGCCATCACTGTGGAAAATCTTTCTCAAACAATACAAAACTTAAGGTTCACATTAGAGTTCACACTGGAGAGAAGCCTTTCACCTGCCCTCATTGTGGAAAGAATTTCACAATTAAAGGAAACCTAAACAGTCACATGAGACTTCACACTGGAGAGAAGCCTTACACATGTCATCAGTGTGAGAAGAGATTTGCATATCACACAGATTTCAAACGTCATTTGCAAACTCATTCTGGAAAGAAATTGCAGGACTCTTCAGTGTGACAAGGTAGGGATGGGCGATATATCGCATGCGATTGTCATGCACATTTCGTCAGTAAAGCCGGTTCCCTGATTACCGCTAAATCACCATCACCTGCTTTCAAATGGAGCGGCATTTAATAGACAGAGCCGTAGATCACTGACAAGCTACGCAATATTATCGCAGATGAATCGCCTTTAAAAACTGGAAGTCTGCTTAATTGTGATCAGTGTATTAAAGTTTCTTCTGTCCTCACACTTTCAGATACACCTCAAAAGTCATGTAGATGTGAGACATTTTCTTTTTTGTTCTTTGTGTAAAAAGAGTTTTAACTGGCTCTGCAATTTAAAATGGCACCAGAAAATATGTTGAATTAATTTTGTTTGTACAGTCATGGCCAAAAGTTTTGGCAGTGATATAAATTTTGTGGTTTGTTGAGAAGAAACAGTCGAGCAACAGATAAGGACAGCAGTTTGTAAGTGTTTTGCCTCGTTTTCTCATTAGACTACTGCGTGATCGTCGTTGCTAGGAAAACTTTGCTTTATTTACTGTGTGTCTTACCCTGGTAAATACGTGCTGAAGTGACGCTTGGTTTTGCGTTTGCCTATCGCGGGACTGGCCAGTTTCGGTCTGCTAAATAGGAGGCGTGACCAAAGCTAGTGAAAGTACTTAACTAGCTGTTTTGGAAGCTGTTTTAGATCCTTCAGGGTGTCTTGGAGGGGTGAAGTTTCTAAGTCACAACAACTTGCTACTGGGGTTCCTCAAGGCTCAGTACTTGGACCACTTCTCTTCTCCATCTACATGACGTCATTAGAATCTGTCATTCAGAAGCATGGCTTTTCCTATCACTGCTACGCTGATGACACTCAACTCTACTTCTCATTCCAACCAGATGACCGAACGGTAGTTGCTCGCATTTCAGCCTGTCTGAGTGACATTTCTAGCTGGATGAATGACCATCACCTTCAGCTCAACCTTACTAAGACAGAGCTGCTGGTGGTTCCAGCTAACCCATCGTTTCATCACAACTTCTCTATACAGCTGGGTTCATCAACCATAACTCCTTCCAGGACAGCCAGAAACCTAGGAGTTGTGATGGATCATCAGTTAAGCTTTACAGACCACATTGCCACAATGACCCGGTCATGCAGATTTGCCTTATACAACATTAGGAAGATTAGACCCTTCCTGTCAGAGCAAGCCACCCAACTTCTTGTCCAAGCTCTTGTTCTCTCCAGACTGGACTATTGTAATGCTCTCCTAGTGGGCCTTCCTGCATGTACTATCAAGACTCTACAACTGATCCAGAATGCAGCAGCGAGGGTTGACTTCAATGAGCCAAAAACAGCTCATGTTACTCCTCTCCTCATCAGGTTACACTGGCTACCAGTAGCCCTCGCATCAAATTCAAGGTACTGATGCTTGCCTACAAGACGACCACTGGCACGGCACCAACACACCTAAGCTCATTAGTTCAATCTTATGCGCCCTCCAGAAGTTTGAGCTCTGCAAGTGAACGACTCCTTGTGGTGCCATCCCAAAGAGGTTCAAAATCACTCTCACGGACCTTTTCCTGGACTGCGCCCAGCTGGTGGAATTACCTCCCAATCTCAATTCGAACAGCTGAGTCTTTACTCATTTTCAAAAAACATCTAAAGACTCATCTTTTTTGCCTGCACTTAACCAACTAATACTAGTACTTACCTTTTCTTTTCTTGTCTATCATATTCTTATATATATATATAATAAAAAAAAAAACCCTGGCTATGTGTTCTGTACCAGACTAACTGAGACTTGTCATGGCACTTGTATACCGTTGTTCTTCTCTTGTTGATCTGATTGCTTCTATTGTTCTCATTTGTAAGTCCCTTTGGATAAAAGCGTCTGTTAAATGATTAAATGTAAATGTTTTGCAAAGTTTGCTGGTTAAGCTGTTGTTGTGTTCATAGATTATTGGTAAAGTGATGAGATGCATTTTAAATAATTGCTAAAAGCTTCATTGGCCAAAAAATAAGCTTTTCACAAAAAAAGAAAAAATAAAATATTTCCTTTTTTTTTCTTTTTTTTTATCCTGACACATAATGACCAGCTAACATTTACTGACTAATCATATCAGCAGCACATGTAAAGTGTGAATGAGTATTAGTCAGGTGAAATCAAATCACTATCATACTAACTAGATTGTAAGAGCAGACTGATTGCTATAAAAGCAGGGAAGAAGCATTTCCAATCATTGTGTTCTTGTTAGCAATGGTTAACTCCAAAGAAACACGTGCAGCCATCATCACTTTGTATCAAAATGGCCTCCCATTCAAGCAAATTGCTACAAAGAATATTGCACCTGAAAGAACTATTCGCCGATGACTGATAGACATCACAATGTTGAGCCAGCATTGTGATCACTCCACTGACATGCTATCACGCCGCACACACTCCACTTGCATTCATTCATGTGATTGGTCGAGATGAGAGGTGATCCCGCCTGGAAAGTGTGATTTATATAGTGTCCTTTCTAATTATATATGGGATCATATAATCACCCAGAGCCTGATGCTTTTACTCTGAGTACCGGCAACACAGTATAGTGCAATAGAATAGTAGCGCAATAATTCTGAGTAAAATATACATTTTGTTAAAATATTTGTTGTTGGACATTAAATGTGTCTTTTGTAGAATTTTAAACCTAAATGTAAGCTAGTTCAGTCCTAATTACTAAGCTCAAAGAGTTAATGTGTTTTTCTTATACCAGTTAAAATATAGTCATTTTCTTTATTATTTTTCATTTATAATTAAGTTAAGAGCAATTTTAGATTGTAATGTTCTGCAAACTATAAAAGTACAGCTGCCATAAAACCAGAGAGAAAGGCTGCATGGCTAGAAACTGTAAAAAAAAAAAAGGGTTAAATAATAGTATGTGAGAGAGTAGAAATATCATTGGGTTCCTATTGGTCAGTGTTAGAGGAACTCAGGTTAGTCTGACAGTTAGCCTACTTTAGACCAGGTTAGTTTCCCAGCATAAGTTTCCACAGTGACTAGCTTGATCTAGGCCTATGTTAAATTTGCTTTATGGAACCAAATCATTTAACAATGAGTCAGACTAATGGAAATAAGCTTTATGAAACAGGCCTCAAGGCATTATAAGTGGTCATATTTTTTTCCATTGCATCGCATTGTGTTGAATCGAATCGAAATTGGATCACACTGTATCGTAACAGGTGAATCGTATCACATCGCAATCTGCTTCATATGTATCTTTAATGTAGCGTGTTGCTGGCTATGCATCGAGATATAGTATATAGTTTAATGTGTATTATATTAAGTGGAAATGAATGGTTATACTGTAATGATTGTTCACGATGCCTTCAGCTCAAGACACAGTTTACAAACATCAGCATGGATTCCAACCACAAAAACAAATAATCAAAATTTCATTAAAAAATAAAAAATAAACTTAACACTGTGTCAAAAAAGCATACACGCAAATGTACCCACAAACACATATTTTCAGATATAATCATTTCACAATAAAAAAAAAAAAAAAAAAATCCTAAAATTTGTGAAATAAGTGCTTTCCCCCGTCTGTTCTTAGCACATCAACTGTCACTCTCTCTCTCTCTCTCAACCATGGTGTTGAGGCATATTTAGTTCAATAATATTTTTTATGTTTGTTTTAAAGTTTCAGGGTACCTATCCACATTCAAAAGATTTAAATGATTAGTTAATGCAGTATTTAAAGTTATACAAACAAAATTATTTAAAATCCAACAAATGGAGGCAGATAAAAGTGCAATCTGGAGGAAAAATTTAAATTATTTGTAATAACATGGTGTAGCCACTGGATGCCTGTATGACTGTATATGCATATATTCCCTATTGCTTAGAACAGTGTTTTCAATAAATCATTTTAGTTGGATATACTGTGGCTGATTTGTAGATTTTGTATGTCCTTTATTTATTTATTTATTTATTTATGTTACGACAGCCAATTCCGACTGTAAACAGAACAAGTGTGACAATTTTTAAAACCATGTAGTCTTTTCTAATCATGCAAGTTTTTTGTTTTCACATGGCAAGTGCCACAATAAAGTAAATATTATTAATAATAATTAGTCATATTTCATTTTTGTCACATGAATCTCTGGGTTCTTCCAGATGCTGGCTTTTACAAAATCTTCCAGGAAACACTCTAATGTGATCAGATTTTTTTTTTAATTTGAGATCCTCCAGGAACCCCCAGAGCACTCTGAGCTCTCAGTGTAATGAAAAGGTGACTCCAGAATCTCAGAACTAGAAACAAAGTGCTTCAAGGATCCCATGAGTTCCTGCATGAACTGCAAATACTATAATGTTTCCTCCAGGAGCCCTATCATGAGAAAAAGAGCTTTGAGGGCACTTAAAATAAATTTTTAAGTTCATAGAGTACTCAAAAGGATATCTGAGACTCCTTTAGTTTTTACAGTCCACACGTGTGCTGCAAATTCACTAAAGCTTTTCACTAATTTTAGCCATATACATAACACTAATGGAAGCTAATATATTTTAATCACCAATGTAGATTTTTACTCGCATTTGCATGTGCCCTTATTGGACAATGTTCTCCACTTTCAAAGCTAATTTGACAAACCACAAATTATAACAGTCAATCATCACGGCTGTGGCGCCGACAACATAGCACAGAAGTGCGCCAATTACAAATCTTTGTGTAGCTCTTAGCATTAAACAATTAACATTTGCATTAATGATAATGTCAGCATGTTATAAATAAAACTTACCTGCAGTCTGGCCCATTGCGGTCCCGCCATTGACACAGAAGATGAATCACACGATTCCCTCCTGGACGTTGACGCATGTGCACTTTGAGGTGCCAGAGCTATTATTTTGGGGTATATATTTCTTCACCTTTTTGTTTACAGGAATAACTGTAACACAAAACAATTGTGTAGGTAGAATTTACCCATTATTATATATTTTACTTGTTAACTAATATACTTAAGTAAAATCTAATTGATTTTCATGAGTTATATTTAACACCCACCAGTGTAATTTTTTACAGTGAACAAACACAACCCCAGGCATTTATTCAATACAGTGGCTAAATTAACAAAAAATAAAGCATCAACAGACACAGACCTTTCCCAACAGCACAGCGGTAATTATTTTATAAACTTCTTTACTTCCAACATCGATACTATTAGAGATAATAGTATAACCATGCAGCCGTCAGCCAAAGTATTGCATCAGATATTGCACTATAGATCCCCTAAGGAACAATTGCATCCGATCATGGTTGCATTTCTCCCATAGTGCTACTGGATCTTAGTGCCACGTTTGACACTATCGTAGACTACAAAATTATGTTGCCATTAGTGGAACTGCATTGTCATCAGCGCCGGCGCTGTGGTGGGGCATTCGAGTGCCGTGCCCCCCCAAGCAGTCATTGATGCCCCTCCTACAGGCCATGGCGTGACCCCAAAAAAAAAATCCCTTTTAGTTATTATTTTAATATTAAATGTTCAAACTGTAACTTAAATTAAATAAAATAAAAAGAATGGGGAAAATGCATAATTTTGGTTGTTCATTGCACGTTAATAGGCTTCGTCATGGTGAATGCTTATTGGTCGCCGAGTAAACTTGTTACATTTGATTTGCAGCGCGCGCGCAAAATCCATTTCAAGTTGAAGAACAGTTTATCCGTCTATATTATAGACAGTTGTTAGCAGCTAATTTTTAAAAAAGCAGGTGAATTGTTGATGAATGTTTGTGGGTTCTTACTGCATTTGTGTTTTATACTTGGCTGTCTGTAAAGATATATGGGCTCATGTCATTTCTGCTTGGTGCGTGCATAAACTGCTGGGAGGTGTGTAACCCAAGTTAAAAACAAGTATTAGCATAAAGTAATAACAGAATATACATTTATTTTTGTCCTTTATTTATTTTGTTTAGAAAATGAGTCCATTAGAGTATTTAAAGTCCTTGAAACCCTAAGAAAAAACGGTGTTTAAAGAAATGATTTTATTTGTTGAAGCACACTTTGTATTTTCTGTATTTTATTTTTTCCATTTCCTGTATTTTATTTTATCTTTATCTATTTCTCAAGTTCTACAAAATTTGCATTCTACGCCAATCAAAAACTAAAAAATCAGTTTATATCTTATACCTTGTGTGAGTTGCTCATTATTGTTGTGACATCCTTATTCTCTGCAGGTGAATTTTAGTCTTCTGATTTAACTGGTCCATACGCAGACATTTGTGTGATGATGTCCAAATCGTTTTATGAAGAAAAAAGCCTTAAGTTTTCAGAAACATCTATATGAAAAAACTTTGTCTGATGGGGAATTTTTTTTTTGCTGGTTTCTCAAAGCTTCAAACTGATTCAGTGTTTTATTTTTGTCATTGTAATTTGTTAATTATTTAAGTATAAAAAATGTATATATGGTTTATTGTAGGCCTATTTTATGTTTTTTATTTAGCCTATATTATATTTATATTATTATTTTCTGTCCTGTTCTTTTGTTTAGGCTATCTGTTCTGGGCCGGGTTTCCCAATAACGATGTAGCCTAGCCTATCTTAGCTCTTAAAAGCACTCTCTACGTGCAAGGTTATGAACGTTAGCCGCAATTCCCCGCGCGTATCCCAAAAATGTAGGCTACTGAACTCGTAGAACACGAGAATAGGCTACTAAGTGCTACTTGAGTCGCTGTCCATTCGCAAAGTGCTGAACTAGGCTATACTATTGTGTATTATTAAACAAGACAGTTAAAAAAAAAAATATATATGTAGAATGTTATCTGGTGTTCAGGTGATTTGCTTTGATTGATTTGCCCTGATATATATATATAATGACATTCTATATAGATAGATCATTGGAGCTAACATTCTAGGGTAGAATGTCATTCTATATAGATCATTGGAGCTAACTGACTCTTGCCGTATCCGGTCGGCAAAACAGCAAATTTCAGCACCGTCTTCTGTTCCTCTTTTAGATAAAAGCCCAAGTCTAAATCGTTCATTGTCATTCTATATAGATCTTTCAGATTTAGGTCTGGATTTCCATGCTACTATGATGTTGCCAATGAGTCAAAAAATATTTATCAAACGACAGTGCCCCCCGCCGATGATCCAATGCCCCTCCAGTAGATCTGCTGTGACGCCGACTCTGATTGTCATGGTTCAAATCTTACTTATCTGACCATCATCAATTCCTAGCCGTAAATAAGAAATAGCATATAGCTCACAAGTACAGTATGGAATGCCACAAGGCTCAGTTATAGGACCGTTACTTTTCACACTTTTTACATGTTACCTTTGGGAGATATCATCAAGAAACATGGTGTTAGCTTTCACTGTTATGCTAATGATACTCAGCTCTATATTTCTTCACAGCCCCATTAAACCTACAAATTTGCAAAACTAACGGAATGCATAGTTGATAAAAAAACTTGATGACTAGTAATTTCCTAGTGCTAAATTCTGAAAAAACTGAGGATTTAATTAGTGGACAAAAAACCTCATTGTCTAACACTTGATGGCTGCACTGTTAATTCCTCATCATCAGTTAGGAACTTAGGTGTGGTATTTGATAGCAATCTTTCCTTTGAAAACCATGTTTCTAGCATTTGTAAAACTGCATTTTTCGGACCCACTTTATATTGTGTCCCTAATACCTGTGTACTTGCATAGTAACTAGATTTGTATGTAGTATGTAACCACAGTGTAAGTACACATTGGTACATACTATCTACAGCTCTAATGTTTGTGTAACTACACTTATGTAACAACCTACCGAATGGTATGTGTAAGTACAAATGTGTAACAGGACAGTGGTACACTTTATATTATTTATCATGTAATTAGTCTGATGTTACACAGCAGCGGACAGTAATTGGTACACTTTATATTATTTATCATGTAATTAGTCTGATGTTACACAGCAGCGGACAGTAATTGGTACACTTTATATTATTTATCATGTAATTAGTCTGATGTTACACAGCAGCGGACAGTAGGTTAGGCTGAGGAGTTACCATGTAAGTACACTGGTATTACAGTGGTGCACCAACTCCAACTCAAAATCCAACTCCTCCCACTTTACATACCCCTAAACCTACCCTTCTCCACCCCCTAGATCCTATTTCCACCCCTAAACCTACTCATCTCCACCCTCTGGATCCTACTTCACCCCTAAGGCCGGTGACACACTGGATGCATGGCGTAAGCGTTTCAGCTGCGTGGCGTGTCCATTTTTAATTTGGCTCCCATGTTGACAGGTTAGAGCTTGCAGACTGCTTGAGAAGTGCATCTCAGGCGGGGCTCGAGCCGCGCGGAAAATGCGTGCATGCTAGAAATAGAACCGACGCCTATTTTTCACGCGACACGCAAGCGTGTTGCAAGCGTGTTGCAAGCGTTTCCAGGCAAAATAAAATAGGAAAATATGTTTATATGTCATTTTGTACACAAATACATATTAATTAATGACATTTTAACAATGTAGTGTGTATTCTGAGTGACGGTCCAACATAAGGCAGGCTAAAATAAGCTCTTTAAAGCTACACAAATTTGTAAATGTTATTGAAATAAACACTTACTTACCAATTTTTCGGATTTTGGAAGGTGTAGGTGTGTGAAAAAAGTTGAAATTGTTGTCGTGAAGACAAGAGCCTGGTCTGTCGGCGGCCTCCCTCTATGTCACCTACAGCAGCAGCAGCGCACCAGCGCCACGGCAGGCATGGTTCTGGTGTGTAAAGACATAGAAAACGCGACGCAGCCGCCACGCAACTGACACGCAACAGAAACGCCACTCAGCCAGTGTTTCACCGGCCTAAACCTACCCATCGCCACCCCCTGGATCAAATGGTTCCAATTACTCTTATACATATTGTTGTTACAAAATGTAGTTAAATATGTCCTGTTACACATTTGTACTTGCACAAACCATCTTGAGGGTTGTTACATGTGTGTAGTTACAGAAATATTACAGCTGTAGATAGTATGTACCAATGTGTACTTACACTATGGTTACATACTACATACACATTTAGTTACTATGTAACCACACAGGTATTAGGGACACTTAATATAAAGTGGGACCCATTTTTCCATCTTAAAAATATATCTAAATTACATCCTATGCTCTCAATGTCAAATGCAGAAACATTTATTCATGCATTCATGACCTCAAGGGTAGATTATTGTAATGCTTTATTGGGTGGTTGTTCTTCGTGCTTACAAACAAACTCCAGCTAGTCCAAAATGCAGCAGCTAGAGTTCTTACTAGAACCAGGAAGTACGACCACATTGACCTGGTTCTGTAAACTCTGCAATGGCTCCCTAATGAACATTGAATACATTTTAAAATCTTGCTTAATACTTATAAAGCCATGAATGGTGTAGCTCCTCAATACTTGAGCAAGCTCATATCACATGTTCTTCATGTCCGCTGGTATCTCAAAACTCTGGCCATTTGATAATACCTAGAATATCAAAATCAACTGCGTCCGGCAGATCCTTTTCCTATTTAGCGCCAAAACTCTGGAATAATCTACCTAGGCAGACACACTTTAACTTGGCATCCACATAATACACTTTTGCATTTCTACAATTTAAATTTGTTAAAGGATTGTTAGGCTGCATTAATTAGGTCAACCGGAACTGGGAACACTTCCCATAACACCCAAATGGCATCAATGCTAAAATTAATCTCTTTCATTCTTATTCCGACGTCACCGTAGCCATACGGATCCAGTCTGTATCCAGATCAGATGGTGGATCAGGACCTAGAGCACTCTACAGCCCTGAATGTCAGCAGAGACCATGTCAACTAGATGTGCCCCAGAGACAAATCCCCTTGAAGACCTCATCACCTCGACAACGATCAGCACAAGACCACGGGAACCAGACAAGTCCTCTGCACCTTGTTGCAGGCTGGAATTAAACCACACCATGCTGGTATCGTCTGGCCAGAGGAAAACTGGCCCCCTGACTGAGCCTGGTTTCTCCCAAAGTTTTAGAAGTTTGAGTTCTTTAGCGATAGAGTTTTGGTTCCTTGCCACTGTCGCATTTTGACTTGCTTAGTTGGAGACACTTGACTGATTGCACAGACACTATTGGAAGAGAGCTGAATCATCAATAAACTGACTTTAGTTGGACAAATGACTGTTATTGTCTTCTTGCATTATTGATAAACAGTTTTCCTGTTCAACACTGTAAAACTGCTTTGACACATCCAGTATTGTATAAAGCGCCATACAAATAAAGGTGACATATACCATGCATCAAACAGTATACAATAAAAAAGACAAAGTGATTGTACACACTGTGTCACATTATGGGGACATACATGTTCATTCAAAGAATTAGATTTTTTTTAAAATAAATTAATGGGAAGAAGTCCTTTTGTGTGGGCAGAATTTGTCTGTTTCAAAGTGAATTAAGTAAGAGTAAAACTTTGAATTCCTTTGGGTTGTAAAATCCATCGTATCTGGCTAAGGTGCCCTTGTTGGCATGGTAACCAGTGGCCTGCTTTAAATCTCAAAAACTGCAGATTTAACAGAGTAGAGAGGATAAAATGAGATAAGATTTTTTGTTATCCTGGTTACAGTGGCAGCTGGACAAAAGAGGGTGCTGGGACATACAACATACATACAAATTAATAGTTATTAACTATATAAGATCATCTACACAAAATATATGCTTTCCCTATATGTCTCCTCTGCCTGTCCACATGTCTCAAGTTCTGCTCTTGACTGATAGAGAAATTGGCCACAGTAGGCGGGTCAGTGTAGTAGCCAAAAAGACATGAACATACTCAAGATATGACAAAATTTAGCCAATCACCATCCTCAAATCCAATTAGAAAATGGCAATTATTTTATCACCCCTAACAAGTCGGGACCAGTCTGTAGGAGCTGAATAAAGCAAACCAGTGTCTCATGAGCACTTGAGGCTGGATAATTGGTATAATTGGTGCCCCCCTGTGGCTTTGACACATGCTCCGCCCCACCTGGAATCAAATGAGGAAACTCCTCATTCTGGGTGTTAAGCTTCCCTCAGGAAGAGGGTGCAGCCCACCTCTGAGGGCAACACTTTACTTCCTCTCTGTCAGTTCTGATGCGTTTTTTTTTTGCCTCAGGCCAAGAGAATGTGGATGCAGGTCTCTTCGCTTTCCTCATGTTTCCCTTGTCAATTCACCGTGGGATTCGGGGAACTAGAATCCTTTTTTTGCTTTTACCTGAGGACACTATGCTTCCCATGTAAGATGGTGGGACTGAATTACATCCTTCAACATCTAGACAGACCAGGGACCTATGTGGGAATCAGTTGAGCTTTTAACACTATAATCCCAAACCTTCTCCTGCTCAAATTAACTCCGCTCTCCATGCCAACCTCCGTCTTTCAGTGGATCACCAGCTTCATGACAGACAGGCAGTGCTAGTGAGGCTGGGAAAATTCTCAACCAGCACCCATACGATCAGCACTGGCACCCCCCAGGGTTGCATCCTCACTCCACTTCTCTTCTCTCTCTACACCAATGAGTGCGCATCTAAAGACCACTCTATCAAGCTCCTAAAGTTTGCAGATGACACCACACACATTGGCCTTATTCAGGATGGTGACGAGTCTCCTTACAGACAGGAGGTTAAAGAGTTGGGTGTCTGGTGCAGTCTTAACAACCTGGAGCTTAACACGCTCAAAACTGTGGAGATGCTCATGGACTTCAGAAGGAACCCCCCTGCTCTCCCTCCACTCACCATCATGAACAGGATAGTCCGGACTACTGAGCGAATCACTGGTACAACCCTTCCTTCTCTCCAACAACTGTATTTATCCAGAGCAAGCAAAAGGGCTGGCAAAATCACTCTTGACCCCTCACATCTAGCACACTACCTCTTTGAACTGTTGCCATCTGGTTGATGCTACAGAACACTGTGCACCAGAACGGCCAGACACAGGAACAGTTTCTTTCCTTAGGCAATCCATCTCATGAACATTTAACAATAATCGTGGAACACACAACACTAGTATACATTATTTATTTAACACACATACTTATTTACATTTCAAATTTGCACATATCATACCTGTACATACATAATTGTCTATATTACATATTGTGTTTTTGCATTTTTGTACATTGTCTATTTTGTATACTTTTATATTATTCTTTTTATTATCTGTGTCCTGTCTTGTCACTGTCATTCTGCTGCACTGTGGATTTTCTGTCACTAAAACAAATTCCTTGTATGTGTAAACATACTTGTCAATTAAGCTCATTCTGATTCTGATGTTGGGCACTCTTCCTTCCCCTTGCTGCCCCAGGATGGGTACATCAGAGATCATCCCTCTGGTACCACTTTAATGGAATTTGGGGGCCTGGCCAGCACTCCCCAATCCGTCTCACTGACTCATTCGGACGATTCATCTCAGCTGTGTGAACACTGCGATGATTGTGTACATCAACCATTAAGAGGGAGTTCACTCTCATCCACCATCTCTTCCATGGGAGTCAGACGTGGCTCAAATCACTGTGTGCCGTTTATGTCCTGGAGGACCTCAACCGTGCAGCCAATGTGCTCTCACAACAGCTTGCCCTCCCGGGAGAATGGAGAATCCATCCCCAGGTGGTTCAGCCAATTTGAAGTCAATTTGAGGAAGCACAGGTTGACTTGTTCGCTTCCCAGGAATCCTACCATTGCCTCCCACTCCCAGAGCTAGGCCCCTCTCAGCATGGATGCACTGGTGCACAGCTTGCCCCGGAGTCTCCCCAAGTATGCCTTCCCCCCAGTGAGCTTCCTTGCACAGACTCTGAGCAAGATCAGGGAGAACAATGAGCAGGTACTGTTGTTTGCACCCTATTGGGACACCAGTACCTGGTTCTCTGACCTCATGCTCCTCATGACTCATCCCTCGAGAATTCCCCTGAGGAAAGACCTTCTTTCTCAGGGGCATCTTGAGACACCATGTGACACCCATGTCCTGATCTGTGGAACCTGTACGTTTGGCTCATTCCCTCTGTGGATCTCTCTGTGGTCCTTACAGGACTTCGGAGAGCTTGATTCAGTTGAGCTCAAGAGGACTGGGGACCTGGACGCATTTTCGGTTAATGAATTGTGCCTTGACTTTTGGCCAGCTAACTCTAACGTTATCTTGAGACCCCAGCATGGTCATGTGCCCAAAGTTTCCACCACTGCAGAGCTGTGGGTTGGGCAATGATACTCAGTTATATATTTCATCATGACCCGATGAAATTTCTAAGCTATCCAAGCTGACAGAATGTGTTTAAGATATTATAGTATATATTATAGTAATTTTCTTTAATAAATTCAGATGAGACTAAGGTATTACTTATTGGACCAAAAACCTGCACACAGAATCTCTTAGAAAACAATTTGAAATTAGAATGATGTACTGTTATGTCATCATCTGCACTTAAATACCTGGGTGTTTAATTGGACAGCAACTTATCTTTCAAAAATCATATTTCATATGTTGCAAAAACAGTCTTCTTCCACCTCAGAAACATAGCTTAGCTACAGAATATGTTATCTGTTTCTGAAAGACTTCAGATGACCCATCACCTGTGAATGGATGATGCTGACCTCTGCAAGGACCCCAGATGATGCCATCTTGAATCGATATGCACAACTGCCAAAACTGCCTTCTCTACATTGTAATCATTATGATCACACTTGTAATAACCACTTTCATGAGCTTCTTCCTAAAATTAATTCATGTTAGCTAGCTGTATGAATCTATTATCTTAAACTGTTCGTTTGTGAAATGAACATTACTTAGACACATTCATTTCTGATAACAGATCACTCACAATTGTAATGTAGACACATGCATTTTCTGTAAAGCTGCTTTGAAACTATGTGTATTGTGAAAAGCACTATACAAATAAAATTGAATTGAATGACACTTAATACCTTGACTAGATTCTATAATCTCCGGGTTGAGCCAGTCTCCTCCTGTGTGTTTGGTTTGAATAAGTAATTTGTGGGAGGACTGGCACAGTGTCTCGTTTACGGTGCCTTTCCTCTGGTTGGTGAATACATGCACTTTATCTTATTCCAGTATGGTTCTCACCTTTGGGTGAATCCTACTCGAGTTCCCTCAGCACCCTGTGGCATTCGGACTCAGCTAGGCATGGGCCGGTATGAGATTTTGACGGTATGATAACCTTAAGCAAAAATATCATGGTTTCACGGTATCACGGTATTGTTGTTACAGCTCTGAAATGTGTTATTTTTAAATGACTGGGTAAAAAAAATAATTTTTTTTCCCGCTGGACACAATATATTTTGTTTTTGAGCAACATACAGAATATTAGAAACAGTAGAATTAGTTTATTTTCTTTCATTTGTTTCCTAAAAAGAAGAAAAATAAAGACTGACATCTTTATTTAACCTAAATCTGTAATTACAGTTATTTAATTTTAGTTATATAATTCATATACATATCATTTATATCATTTCATATCATTTAGTTATATAATAATAATCATACACATAATTTGATTTAATAATAACCAAATCTGAAGCAAACACAGAATGTTCTGACAAGCTTTGTGAAATTATACCAAGTAAACTTTTCAGAAGACAGTCAGCTCCCCTCAGAAACACATTCATATAAAACCCCAAATCAATATTGAGGATTTTCTTCCAATAGTTTGTGCATCATAAACAGTGAGCGATCTGCCTGCTACAGTATTTTTCTCTGTGCGTCTGTGCGTCCATCTTCAGCGTCTCTGGCCTGTATTAACGGGCATTAACAGACTTCATATTTTCACATAAATTACATTTTGGAAAATTATTGCATTGCAACGCAGTTTGGGCAAGTCCAGAACAGAGAGTTGCAATAAGGCAAAAAATGGCCAGTTGCCGATCGCACCGTCAGCATTACGTTATTTTCGTCATCAAGAGGGCTCGCAGACAGCCACGCACCCTGTGGTACTGTGTATGTGTCGAGCTTATATGTCCGTGCTCATCTGCGTGATATACTTTTGAAAGAGGTGCGGACGCGGCTGTGCGCAAGACGGAAAGGAACGCTGAATGTGAAGTGTACCCGGGCCTTAAGTTCAGTCATCCTACACACACGTGACTGACCGCTCGCTCGCACCAACAGAAGGAGGAGGGGTCAGTGTTACTCTCTAGACTGCACTCAGCCTTAGGGATTCCTACTCTTTCAGTCATTGAGGAGACATGGAAAACAGCGCATACCGCAGGAACGGTATAATGGAAAATATTAGTGGTTTTGAAACCATGACATTTTCAAATCGCGGTATACCTTGACACTGGTAATCGGCCCATGCCTAGACTCAGCGGAGGATTCTGTTGTCAGTTTCAGTACTTGTGTTGAATGCCTTTGCCACCCCCTGTACTGGACCAGGTGCCCATACATGTGATTCTCCTTGGGTAATCCTGTATGTAGTTTCTACGGTGTGGTTTCCCTTTGTAAACCTGTGTCTTTCCCTTTACAGACCCCTAGAAAATAGGGGGTGTTTCTATTTTCTAGTCTGTGCTGCAATCAGTCACATGAGTTCTCACATTCATCTGGGTGTGACTCCGCTCCCCCAATGTCTTGTTTATGGTTTCTATTTGGCTTACTAGGCGTTAAGAGGGTTATGGATCAAGAAGCATCGGTCTTGGCACGCTTGCTTGCCAGCACCTGCATCCTCAATTCTATTACACAGTTCTTGGTTGTGGCGCTTTCTGTAAGGACCCCTAACATCAGTGCTGACATAACGTTGAGTGTAAATGACTGAAAGGAAATCTTGATTATGGTATGTAACCCTCGTTCCCTGAAAGAAGGAAAGGAGATGTTATGTCCCTCATGTTACAAACCTGAACTGCGCTGAATTTGCTTTTTCAAGTCCATCAGCATAAACTTGAATGACTGGATGCATGCCGCCACCTTTTATTCCCGTATATACAGGTTAGGGGTGGACAATATATATCGGCCGATGATTAATGCGCATCTAGTCAGTAAAGCTGGTTCTCTAATCAGCAGTAAATTCCATCAGG
Organism: Cyprinus carpio; assembly: GCF_018340385.1. Classification (NCBI taxonomy): domain Eukaryota; kingdom Metazoa; phylum Chordata; class Actinopteri; order Cypriniformes; family Cyprinidae; genus Cyprinus; species Cyprinus carpio. The sequence continues at coordinate 23,742,010 of NC_056575.1, forward strand.
TGCGTGATTTCACATTGAGCAGCTGTTACTACACAGAGCCATTGTTAACTGACAAGCTGTGCAAATCCACCTTCATTATCACCGTTTATTTGCGCAGCTTGTCAGTTAACAACGGCTCTGTGTAGTAACAGCTGCTCTATGTGAAATCACGCACCTGATGGAATTTACTGATGATTAGAGAACTGGCTTTACTGACGAGATGCACAATAAACACAAAACACGACAAATTTAGAACACCCCTAATATAGGGAGTGGCTTGGCATGCAAATTCCACTCACTAATAGTCACTGTCCATTTCTTGTAATGCCCTAACATCGGTGTCAACGTAACATCTCCATTCCTTCACTCAGGGAACGAGGATTACATAACGTAACCAAGACATTCTTTCAAGCAGCCATGTGCTTCAGCTCAGTGAAGAAATGAAGCAATTACTTGAGCTTTTCAAAGTATATTTTTATTATGATTATGAAAGGTTGCTCGCAAGTAACATATTGTTTTCATTTATGATTGATTGGGGGTTAATGAATCTAAGGATTCTCAACAACAAACTCTATATTGCTTCAAGAGACTGACCATACTTCTGTGTTGTATTTTCTTAGTTTTTTTTTCTATGCATGAAAGTAAGTTAGAAACACCTAAGATCAGTGGGGAGGCTGCTAGAATATTTAGCCATATCAGCAGATGGAACCAGCTCCCAGATGTCACCACATGAGCCTGAACTGTAGCAACACTTTTGCCTGTGCATTGTCTCATGAATTAAATGATGTAGAACTGTGTTCATTATTTATGTATAATTTGTGTCCTTTTATTCAGAATTTTCTTTTACATTGTGGCATTTCATAGGACGGTTTAACCAATAGTTTGATTCAGAGGTATTAATATATGAAATGGAGTGATGCCTCTATACTATCAAAATTAGAGAGTGTCTACTTCAACTTCTTCTTTGGTACTGCTCAGTGACTTTAACATCCACCTAGAAAAACCTCAGGCTGCTGACTTCAACACTCTGCTCGCCTCATTTGACCTCAAGTGCGTGTCTACTACAGCTACTCACAAATCAGGAAACCAACTGGACCTCATCTACACATCCTACTGCTCCACTGACATGGCTCCAGACTAACTAGTTTTACTAGGAGCACTGTAGCCTCAGACAAACATTTTTAGGAGCACAAGCAAAAAATTTAGGGGCACACCTTAAACCAGCCTGCAATGCAATCATTCACATATTTCCCCCATTTTAACTGTATTACTGACAAATGCTTTGATTATAAATAGACTTAACTCACAGAAATGGCAATGTACAGTATTCTTTTTATTTCAGATGGATATGACATATATATATGACAAATGTACTATCGTTTTGCATTGAGTGCAGTTACTAAAAATATTACATGTTCATTTCTTGTTTATTTCATGTTTATACACATTTGACAGTAAAGCACTAAGGTTGAGTTGGAAAGCTTAAGAAATTATTTTTTTTAATAACAGTAACGTGCAAAATCTATTTTTTATATAGAAAAGATTATATGTACTCTTATTAAATGTACCATTATTCTTCTATAGTCTTATATGGAATTGACCAGCAACTTGTGCAACAGTGATTATGAGCACTTTGCACATTTATGAGCACAAAGCACTTTTCTTACTTCATATGCAAAACTCTGACAAAATCTGATTTCTTGATGATTTGATATTTTATGATAGTGAATTCATGATTATGTTATCATTCCAAAATATAAAGGAAAAACTATAAATAAACGACAAACAAGCCAATAAGTGCTCCTCTGCTGCCATCTACAGGTTATAATTGTGATTTGATGTTTTTGAAGTGTTTGTTCACCACAATATATTTTGGTCATTCCATTAAAAATAACATTCAAATTGGATCATTTTGGAGCTTTGAAGTGCTGGAAACATTTGTGTGATATGTTTGAAAGTAACTGAAAACTGCTTGAATTTCTGTCTCAGAAGGTTGTACAGAACCTAAAATTAATGATGAATGAAATTAATATAATAACATTAGATTATTTCTGCTACAACACCATCTTTATAGTTAGCGTTACTGGTTTTCTGGTTTTCTATGTCAGTGCCATTTGATCTTTTTATAACAGAGACTTCTGTGCAGAATTTGAATGCTTTTCATTAGATCTCGCAGCAATCTTTATTCATTCTGCTGTGAATTTAAACGCTTCTCACTGGATCTCGCAGCGCTGTGCTATAACAGTGTCGCGAACTCAACTTTGGCTCCCGAGTAAAGCTATTCTGAGTTCGGACAAGGTTGTTTGCATTACGGTCCACACTTTGCAGCTCAAACAAGTAGCGTGATTTAGTTTCGCTTTCGTTTGCCATTTGATGTTTCTCATATGTAACAGAAATGGCAGCACTTACGAGGTGAATAATGCGGTGGTCGCACCAGTGCAAAAAAATTACTCGCTCAGGCATAAAAAATGTTTGCAAAATGCGACCATTTGGTCACAGTCTGGAGCCCAGACTGACAACACTTTAGTTACTCCATTACACACCTTCCACTTCCTCATCACTTCTAAACTCACACTAACTGCTGACCTAGCACACAGTCCTCCGCAGGTCACCTTTCAGCGTAACCTACACTCACTCTCTCCTATCCTATCCTCTATGGTTTCATCCTCACTTCCTTCACGCTCTCAGTTTTCAGCACTGGACACAAACAGTGCTACTGACACTTTCTGCTCCAATCTAACATCTTGCTTAGAAAACTTTTGCCCCCTTTCATCCAGACCAGCAAGCAGTACCCCCTCTGCCCCCTGGCTGTCCGATGTTCTCTGTGAACATCGCTCTAGACTCAGGGCTGCAGAGACGAAATGCCACAAATCAAAAACTTGACCGACCTTATCAGTGTGTATCAGTCACTCCTCTTTTACTTCTCTGCAAATGTCTCCACTGCTGAAACAACATATTGTACTACCACAACAAAATTAACAACTGTTCTGACTCTAGCACAATTTACAAAACTTTCTCTTCTCTTCTCTGTCCTCCTCTCCCTCCTCCATCAACTCAACATCATTGACCAATTCTCCACACCACAAACTGATGATAACTTCATAAAGACAAATACACACTCTCTCTCTCCTCCTTCTCTCCACTCTCAGAGATGGAAGTTTCCATCTTATCCTTTCCAATCATCCTACTACCTGTCCATTTGATCCTATTCCCACTCACATACTTCAATTTCTTTTTCAGTCACACCTGCGCTTACACTATCAACACCTCTCTTCACACTGGTATATTTCCCACAGCATTTAAGCAGTCTCGGGTAACCCCACTGCTTAAGAAACGCTCTCTAAATCCAGCACTTTTAAAAAACTACAGACCGGTATCCCTTCTTCAGTTCATTGCAAAGACACTTGAGCGAGTAGTGTTCAAACAACTCTCTATGTTCCTTGCACAGAACAACCTCCTGGACTTCAAAAGTAGCCAGTCAACTGCCATGCTCTCTGTTACTGAAGCCCTGAGACTGGCAGGAGCAGCTTCCAAATTCTCAGTACATATCTTGCTGGATCTGTCTTACTGCTTTTGACACAATTAACCACCAGATCCTCCTGTCCACCCTCATGAAGATGGGCACCTCAGGAACCGCACTCCAATGGTTCAAGTCTTACCTCTTAGGTAGGACTTTCAGGGTGTTTTGGAGGAGTGAGGTTTCTAAGTCACAACTTCTTGCTATTGGGGTTCATCAAGGCTCAGTGCTTGGACCTCTACTCTTCTCCATCTACATGTCATCATTAGGATCTGTCATTCAGAAGCATGGCTTTTCTTATCACTGCTATGCTGATGACACTCAACTCTACTTCTCATTCCAACCAGATGATCCGATGGTAGCTGGTCGCATTGCAGCATGTTTGAGAGACATTTCTAGCTGGATCGATGATCAGTTAAGCTTCACAGACCACATTGCTACAACGGCCCGGGCCTGCAGATTTGCCTTATACAACATTAGGAAGATTAGACCATTCCTATCAAAGCAAGCTGTACAACTCCTTGTCCAAGATCTTGTTCTCACTAGACTGGACTATTGTAATGCTCTCTTGGTGGGACCCACATGTACTATCAAGCCTTTGCAACTGTTCCAGAATGCAGCAGCGAGAGTGGTTTTTAACAAGCCGGAAAAAGCTCACGTTACACCTCTCTTCATCAGTTTACACTGGCTACCAGTAGCTGCTTGCATCAAATTCAAGGTACTGATGTTTGCCTATAAGAAAACAACTGCCACTGCACCAATATACCTAAACTAGCTAGTTCAAACTTATGAGCCCTCCAGAAGCTTGCGTTCTGCAAGTGAATGATGCCTTGTGGTGCCATCCCAAAGAGGCACAAAATCACTATCACAGACCTTTTCCTGGACTGTGCCCAGCTGGTGGAATGACCTCCCTATCTCAGTTCCAGTCCTTTTCAAAAAACATCTAAAGACATCTTTTTCGCCAGCACCTGATGAACTAATACTAGCACTTACCTATTCTATTCCATTCTATTAAAAAAACACTATCTATGTGTACTGTGCTAGACTAACTGAGACTTGTCACAGCACTTGCATATTGTTGCTCTCTTGTTTCTTCTGATGGCTCCTATTGTTCTCCTCATTTGTAAGTCGCTTTGGATAAAAATGGCTGCTAAATGAATAAATGTAAATGTATATTTGAAATTATAGCAAAGGAGATTGACAAGTGTGGAAACAAGAGTTCATATGAACATGAAAAAGGGAAATAAAAAGCCTCACGGCAAAGTGTAAAGAGGTGAATATTGCAAATAAAAGTAATGATAAAGGTGGACTATCACATATGGCTCACATTCATCTGCAAAGTGAACATAGCCTTTATTTCCCAGAGATACATATTTTCTGGTTCCAATTTTAAGTAACCTCAAATTGGCTTTCTCCAGAGTTAAACTGCTCACAATTTCTTTACCAAATGATTTTGTAAATGACGTTTCAGGTCTCTTTGATATGTGAATCTATTATCACACTGAAGACACTTGAAAGGCTTCTCTCCAGTATGAATACTTATGTGAGTTTGAAGGTTTCCTTTTTGTGAGAAACTTTTTCCACACTGAGGGCAGATGAAAGGCTTCTCTCCAGTATGAAGTCTATTGTGGGTGTTGAGGCTTCTTTTATGCATGAAACTCTTTCCACACTGATGACATATAAAACAGTCCGTTTTTGAGTGAATACTCATGTGTTGATTAAGTGTTTCTTTACATTTGAATCTCTTTCCACACTGACCACATATACAAGACTTCTCTCCTGTGTGAATGTTCATGTGAGTCATAAGACTTTCCTTTCTTGAGAAGCTCTTCCCACACAGTCTACAGGTGTGAGGGGTCTCTCCAGTGTGAATTCTCATGTGTGCATTAAGGTTTCCTTTAAGTGTAAAACTTTGTCCACACAGTTTGCAGATATAAGGCTTCTCTCCAGTGTGAACTCTCATGTGGGCTTTAAGGTTTTGTTTTTGATTGAATGTTTTTCCACACTGTTGGCAGCTGAAAGGCTTCTCTCCAGTGTGTACTCTCATGTGGACTTCAAGGTTTTGCTTATAAGTGAAATGCTTACCACACTGACAGCAGGTGAAATAACTGTTAGAGTCAGTCTTCTGACCTCTTTTTTGTGAGGAAGTCTTTTCAGTCTTTAAGGATTTTTCTCTTCTCTTGAAATCCTGACGTTTCTCATACTGATTTTTCTCTTCCATTTCATTCAGTTCTTCTCCTAGACTCTCCTCTTTCAGTGCCATCAGATCTAAAGCGGAAAAAACGACATTAAAGTATTAAAATCAACATAAAGAATCAAAGCCAACACTAAAAGAATTCTCAGAATCTCTCCTTAATATTGTTTGAAGGTTTTTTAGTCATATTCTGAAGTAAGTACTCCAATAAAGCTGACAATTATCAAATCCCTTATAACTTATCCCAGGAGAACTGGATTATTGTTGACCAGGGGCTCTCAAACCTGTCCTAGAGCACCCCCCGCACTGCACGTTTTGTATGTCTCTTTATATGTCTTTTACAAACCCAATTCAGGTCTTGCAATATCTACTAATGAGTTGAATCAGGTGTGTTAGATCTTATCAAACAAAAGTATGGAGTGCCACAGGACTCGGTATTAGGTCCTCTGCTTTTCTGCTTGTACACTTTCCCTAAGGGAAATTATCATTATTAGTTTTATAATGATAAAGATGAATTTCCTTGCAACCTGACAAAACTTAACACTTCTCTAAGTTAACAGAATGTATTATTTATGTAAAATATGGTATAGATAGTCATTTATTTCTAATAAATTCTGCCAAACAGAAACATTAATTATATTAAAAACGTCTAAACATAAGCTGATAGATCTCAATTTTTGTACTGCACAGAGAATAAGCTATTACTGACAAACAGCATCTGTACAATTCAAATTAAACGAAAGACACTGTATTTAGGTGAACAAATCTATTGTATGACTTTTTCATAAAACTCTTCAATATGGAATTTAAAGACACTGTATGACTTTCTGTTACAATGTAACTTTCTGTAAAGCTGCTCTGGTACAATGAGTATTGTGAAAATGCTATGCAAATTAATAAGACAGACTTAGCATCAACCAACTATTTTATTTGATGTGCTAAAGGTTCATTTTACCATTATCATGTTAACCCTATGACGTGTATGATCACTCTGATCACTATAGGCTCGTCCCTTAAATGTACAATCACACTTATAGAAATTATTAGAAATAATGACCGTCTTCTCATTCACACTGGGGTCTAAGCTAGAAAATGGTAAACTGATGTGTGAACATGTTAATGAAAAAAAAAACCTTTGTTGTCCATGACACATTGCAAGGGGGTCCGGGAAATAATTTTAGGTATGTATGATTTCCACAATTTGGAAAATTTGAAGGGAAATCGGAGAACCTAGTCATAAAAATGGAATTTACTGTATAACATGGAATGTCACAGAATTTGGCTAATCTTGAATGAATAAATTAAAAGTAGCACTGTACACTGTATATATGGACTAGTGGCTGTTTATAAGTGCAAAAAGACTGCTATTTAAATATGAAGTCTGCTCATTCTGCACATCTCTGAGTGAATGAATGTTGTGGTTTCATCTACTACACACATACTGAAGCACGCATGGTGCTAGAGGTGTTTTGTACCATCTGCCGTCTCACTATATGAGGACATGAACCATTGAACTCTCCACTTCACCATTTGATTTGAGAAAAACTTTCATCAAACACACACACACACAGAAGTAAACCTCTGTTATGCAGTAATTTGTTTGGCAAAAATTTAAATAATAGTTATATTTTAAACCACAGTTTATCAGTAAACCTCTGTTATGCAGTAATTTGTTTGGCAAAAATTTAAATAATAGTTATATTTTAAACCACAGTTGATAATACATTTGTATTAAATCATATATCCAGAAAAATAAATTAAAACAGGCAAAACAGAATTTCTAAAAATAAAATAAAAGGAAAGGAAGATAGAAAGAAAGAAAAAGCATGCCGTATTACTGTAAAAAATAAAATAAATTTTATAAGTTAAGAGAAGATACTCCATTTTATAAGTTTTATCATTTCAGTTCATTAAATGTGCTTTTTGATTACTACAACTTAATTTAACAATTAAAACAGAGTCCAGAAGAAGAAGAAGAAAAAACAAAAAAGGAATCCAGACAAATTAAAAGAGAGGTTCCATTGGCATCTAAGAGTACAAACTGTTGTAAGCATATGCTTAATGAATGTTATAATTATGAGGGGGGCCTTGGAAAATTTTCTCCACTGTATAGGTTCCATGGCCCCAAAAAGTTTGAAAACACCTGGTGTTGATACCTGTTCTATTTATCTTCTGTGGTTAGTAGTTTAACAGATCGTAGTTGATACGTGATCCGTATGTTTCGGCAAGCATGTATTTCATGGATTAAAGGGATACTCCACCCCAAAATGAAAATTTTGTCATTAATCACTTACCCCCATGTCGATCCAAACCCGTAAAAGAGTCGTTCATCTTCGGAACACAATTTAAGATATTTTGGATGAAAACCGGGAGGCCTGTGATTGTCCCATAGACTGCCAAGTAAATAACAGTGTCAAGATCTAGAAAAGTATGAAAGACATCATAAGAATAGTCCATCTGCCATCAGTGGTTTAACCGTAATGTTATGAAGTGACAAAGAATACTTTTTGTAAGCAAAGAAAACAAAAATAATGACTTTATTCAGCAATTCCTTTGTCAACAGTCTCCTCTGTGTCTCTCCATATCACCAGTGTAATTTACTTGGCAGTCTATGGGACAGCCACAGGCCTCCTGGTTTCATCCAAAATATCTTAAATTGTGTTCCGAAGTTGAATGAAGCTTTTACGGGTTTGGAACGACATGGGGGTAAGTGATTTAAGACAAAATTTTCATTTTGGGGTGGAGCATCCCTTTAATTGTAAAATGTAATCATCATAGAGTGAAAGTGTATCATTCGTACGTTTTGTCTTGCCAATTTACACATCCAAGCAGTTTGAAACCAGCTCTGGAAGAGGCGAAAGAGAATTTGATTCAATGTGAGCCATTTTCTATGCGCACAGCTGCCACACACCAAAAGTAACCCTTCTCCTGCACACATGCAAAGCACGCGTACATACAGAGATGCATTTCAGACAGCGGGCGAACACAGTTGATTCGTCTTTTACACCTCCTTGTGTTTGAACAGACACATACACACAGAATTACACTGAACAAAATTATAAACCCAAAACTTTTATCTTTGCCCCCATTTTTCATGAGCTGAACTCAAAGATCCAAGACTTTTTCTATATACACAAAAGGCCTATTTCTCTCAAATATTGTTCACAAATCTGTCTAAATCTGTGTTAGTGAGCACTTCTCCTTTGCCAAGATAATTCATCCACCTCACAGGTGTGGCATATCGAGATGCTGATTAGACAGCATGATTATTGCACAGGTGTGCCTTAGGCTGGCCACAATAAAAGGCCACTCTAAAATGTGCAGTTTTATCACACAGCACAATGCCACAGATGTCGCAAGTTTTGAGGGAGCATGCAATTGGCATGCTAACTGCAGGAATGTCCACCAGAGCAGCTGCCTGTGAATTGAATGTTCATTTCTCTACCATAAGCCATCTCCAAAGGCCTTTCAGAGAATTTGGCAGTACATCCAACTGGCCTCACAACCGCAGACTTCGTGTAACCACACCAGCCCAGGACCTCCACATCCAGCATCTTCACCTCCAAGATCATCTGACACCAGCCACCTGGACAGCTGCTGCAACAATCGGTTTTCATAACCAAAGAATTTCTGCACAAACTGTCAGAAACCGTCTCAGGGAAGCTCATCTGCATGCTCGTCGTCCTCATTGGGGTCTCGACCTGACTGCAGTTCGTCGTCGTAACCGAACTGATTGGGCAAATGCTCACATTCGATGGCGTCTGGCACTTTGGAGAGGTGTTCTCTTCACGGATGAATCCCGGTTTTCACTGTACAGGGCAGATGACAGACAGCGTGTATGGCATCATGTGGGAGAGCGGTTTGCTGATGTCAGCATTGTGGATCGAGTGGCCCATGGTGGCGGTGGGGTTATGGTATGGGCAGGCATATGTTATGGAAAACAAACACAGGTGCATTTTATTGATGGCATTTTGAATGCACAGAGATACCATGATGAGATCCTGAGGCTCATTGTACCCATTCATCCACGACCATCACCTCATGTTGCAGCATGATAATGCACGGCCACATGTTGCAAGGATCTGTACACAATTCCTGGAAGCTGAAAACATCCTCACCAGACATGTCATCCATTGAGCATGTTTGGGATTCTCTGGACTGGCGTATACGACAGTGTGTTCCAGTTCCTGCCAATATCCAGCAACTTCGCACAGCCATTGAAGAGGAGTAAACACGTAAACGCAGTTAGTTATGTCTTAAGTGAATAAAAACACCTGAGAAAGAAATCAGACGTGTATCAGTAAGCTATATTGGATCCTTGCAATCGGTCTTAAAGGGTCAGCAGCCTATTAATACAAACCCGATTCCAAAAAGTTGGGACACTTTACAAATTGTGAATAAAAACAGAATGCAATGATGTGGAAGTTTCAAATTTCAACATTTTATTCAGAATACAACATAGATGACATATCAAATGTTTAAACTGAGAAAATGTATAATTTTAAGGGAAAAATAAGTTGATTTTAATTTCATGGCATCAACACATCTCAAAAAAGTTGGGACAAGGTCATGTTTACCACTGTGTGGCATCCCCTCTTCTTTTTATAACAGTCTGGAAATGTCTGGGGACTGAAGAGACAAGTTGCTCAAGTGTAGGGATAGGAATGTTGTCCCATTCTTGTCTAATACAGGCTTCTAGTTGCTCAACTGTCTTAGGACTTCTTTGTCACATCTTCCTCTTTATGATGCGCCAAATGTTTTCTATGGATGAAAGATCTGGACTGCAGGCTGGCCATTTCAGTACCCGGATCCTTCTTCTACGCAGCCATGATGTTGTAATTGATGCAGTATGTGGTCTGGCGTCTGGCATTGTCATGTTGGAAAATGCAAGGTCTTCCCTGAAAGAGACGACGTCTGGATGGGAGCATGTGTTGTTCTAAAACTTGGATATGCCTTTCAGCATTGATGGTGTCTTTCCAGATGTGTTAGCTGCCCATGCCACACGCACTCATGCAACCCCATACCATCAGAGATGCAGGCTTCTGAACTGAGCGCTGATAACAACTTGGGTTGTCCTTGTCCTCTTTAGTCCGGATGACATTGTGATAGCGACACAGCAAGTTGCCATGGAGACAGCCTTGATCAGGTCCCAGACAGAGTCAACAATCAGCAGGTGTCTGTGGAAGTGGGGGGAGGAACGCAAGAGCGTCTCACTGCAGTTCTCTTCCGGGGTAGTTGTTGTTCCCAACAGCGGCCTTGGCCAAAGCCAGTGCTGGTAGAGGGGAGCCGAAAGAAGATAAGATTGCGATTGTTTGGTCTTCGGGTGAGTAGCCGCATTCCAATTTACACGGTTGCTCTCTTTGTCCATTCTGGTCTTCAAATCCATCCGTTTTCCTTTGCAAAGCCATGAGCTTCTCCGTGATGGTATCCATATTGCAGTTAATAGTCCCAGTCTCAGTGCGGACCACTCTGCCCACTGCTTCAATCATGACGGCCAGCCAGCCGTTTTCTGAATTCTTCGATAACCCAGGGCAAAGCCTAATCCAATCAGCAGAAGACCTGTTATCATGGTTCCAAATAGGTAGATATCTTCAATGTCCTCCACGGAAAGAGCCGCCAGACACACGACCCGCCACCTCTCCCACGCATCCATCGTGTAGCCAGCTGCAAACGTTCCAGCAGGGCAGTCAGGTTCCCCCGAACCCAAGCTTCTCATCGAGAAGATGGTGTCAATTGCGTTAAGAGACCAGTTGATTAAATCCATGATTTTTCAGTTTGGAGAGCAGTGCAGAGAGAGTCTCTCAAGTATTAGACAATAGACGAGATGAGAGAGAGCAAGAAGGGAAGGTAAGGGGGAGGAGAGGGAGAGAAAATGCATCTGCCTTCGTTGAGAGCCAAACGAGAATATATGCCGTATGACCACCAGACCATACGAATAACAAATTCTCAATTGATAAGTGATTATTCTTTTTGCGCAAATCATTGTTTCATTTGTGAACACAGCCTTTTTATGAAGGCTTTAAGACCAAGCGGAGTCCTCTGCCAGCTGCTCGCTCCCGCTTCTCAGCGATCCGGACTCCCGCTAACTGCAGTTCCCTCACCGTCCGCATTTTGATTTCGGCAAATCAGTTTGGGCAAATGCAAGCAATGTGATTATTGATCATGAGCACAACATCCAGCTAGGCAAGGAAACATGCAATCTACCTAAGGAAGAAGTCTTTCACTATTGTAAGTTAATGTTAAATAGATAAAAAAATACATTTTTAAAATTTTTACTTCTAGCATATTCTTTAACTAAGACCTCAAAGTTCTCTTTTAATTAAAAAAACAAACAAACAAAAAAACACTTTTATTCATTCATAGGCTGTATGGTTACAGGCACTGTTAAAGGTACTGTGATATGACTATTGTTGGAAATCCTGAGTGTAATGTTTAGTTATAATTTACTGAATTTTATGGTTATGTGGTGAGCCTGAGTATAGTTTTACTCATCAGCCGAGTCTATTCTGTAATGTTAGTGATACGCAGAGTTAGTTTTTTGCACATTAATCTGACAGTGAATGTGACACCCAGTTTTTCTGATGCACACCCAGAGTCTCAACTTAAAGAAACTTGCACTGATTGATCTTAAAATATGTCAGTGCCCTTTTAAGTCTCAGGATGCTTACCAGTAATGTTTGTTTGTTTGTTTTATAAGACATGTTTATAAAAATTACTTAAATGTCCTTGAACTATGGCCTAATCCTGGCTTAGTCTTAGCCTTGTCTGTGAAACCAGGCCTATAAGTGTTAATCAAACAAAACACAGCTTTAAAAAAAATATTAATCTAAATTTAATTCATACACTGAACACTATGCAGTGTTGTTTTACACTTAATTATTACATTTCTGCACCTAAATATTTGTAACTGTTTAATGGTATTCATCTGTGTTTGTAATTTGTGTATTTATTTTTATGTTTGTTTGTTGGTTTTGTTTTTACTGAAAAAGCACTTACTTGAAGAAGTATTTAAAGTGTACTTTAAGTAATAAATGGAAAGGAAAGTAACATTCAGTGTTTTCTCTAGGATTTTTTCCAGCTGTGGTAGCAGGACTATTTCATATGGAACACGCCCCCTCCCCACCCAAGAATCACATGCACTCAGAATTGAATTTATTTTAACTAAAAAAGACAAGTAAATAGTAAATAATAAAATAAGAACAAATAAATTAATGACAATCAATAGCACAAACAAAAACAATAAAATAGAAATTAAATTAAGTCTAATAATAATACAGTATACGTATAGGTACTGAATTGCAACAAAAACCAAAAATAATCTATTCAGTTGTAAAATAACAGTGGATCTTCACTATAAATAGACAGTAATCACAGACAGCTTATTAAGACTGCTGTCTCTTTAAGACCTCATGCACGGATCTAATATATTTTTGCACAGGGCTCTACACTTACGTTTCTTTTTAGGAGTGTTTGTCCTGTGTTTTTCAATCTGTTCACCCTATTTTTCATGAATTCAACAATATTCTGAGTTATTTCTAATGGACATGGAATCACTTGTTTTATAAAATTATGTTTAGACAACAAATGTAAAATTGATCACTCACTTTAAACGAGTTGCTTTCTGAAAAATAAATGTATTTGTCAGCTAGTTACTACATTATTAAGCGATAAAAAAATAAAGTTTTTCATCATCATCATTTTTCATCTTTTTATTTAGGCAACTTCTGTATTATGTTTGCTGATTAATGTGTGACATGTCGTAATAATGAATGCCAAACTTGGAAGTAGAAGCTACTCAGGTGCACTTTAATACAGTAGTATTTGCCTAGGCATGTGATCTCAACGCGTCTGTCCACATGAGGCACAGACTGTCTAATAGTGAACTCACTTCAGCTTTGAGAATGGAAACTAACCTGTTTGTTCTTCAGTATCTTCATGTTTGACTCTGAATGCTTCTTCAGTGTTCATGTCTTCACTCTCCTCTTTAATAAACGCCATCTGTTTGTTTTTCTGTGTTTGGACACTGTCATGTTTAAGATGAGAATAAATAACAGAAGAAAAAAAGGATGTCAGGCAGAGTAAAAATCAGTGGTCCTAAATTGATTAGACTCAAAAACTATTACAAATTCAAAAGGAACACAAATTATACAGACACTTGAGAATTTATGATTTATATTTTGTATTTAATGATTTGTAGATTACATTTAATAGTTTACACTTACAAACCGTTTGTTTGTCATTACAAGTTTGTGATTCATTGTATTCACACGATTTTGACCAGCAGGTGTCGTCCGCGTGCAGTGATTCGAGCGCTTCGCAAGTGAATTATTTTGTGAGGCAATTGATTCAATTGACTCGGAGTTTTGAAAAGCTCCGTTTCTCCATCACTACTGGCCTGTGTTCGAATTTATAATAAAACTGATTCGCGAAATGAAAAGCACATTTTTGCTGTTACTCGTGTTTAAATGCGCTTTAAATTCACAATTTTTTTTTAATTGATGTTAGATGAAGCATTACAGTGTTACATTCAATAATTATCCATTCATTTATATCGCTTGTAATATAAATACATTTATCTATAACACTGACTAAACTGTTTGGATCGATTTAAATGCTTAAGATACAAACCTTTCTTCAGCCGAATCACAAAAGATGCAGGAGCGCGGCGCCGTCTTATGACGTCATAACGCCAGACCACAATAAAAGTCCCGTTCACACGTTGAGCCTAAAATCACAAGAGTGCATAGAAATTTACATACTGTATAAATGTAAATTAGGTCAGAGGAAATCAAATGTATTTAAATACATGTTGTCCAATGATGTGCAGAAAATTACTAACGAAACCAAGATAGCATCTGCAAGATGCATGAAATAAATGTTAAAGCTGAATTAAGAAAGATGTAAACTGCATCTCTCATTCAAACTTGCTTATTCCTGCTGTCTTTTTCAAATCGTCAGTGGATTGTGGGAAGTCAAGTCAAGTCACCTTTATCTGTATAATCCATTATTGCGATTGTGTCAAAGCAGCTTTACAATGTCAAACAGGAAAATAGTTTGTCGATAATACAAGACAATAACAAAGAGTTACTTTTTTAGAATCAAAATCAGAATCACGTTTATTGCCAAGTACTGTACGAGGAATTTGTCTTGGTAAATTGGTGTTTGGCAAAGACAAAAGAAAAACAAGAATAAATAATAGAACAATGAGATAAACAATTTTAAAATAGGACAAGTAAAATCTATACAATACAAAAAAACTTTTTTATACAAAAAAATCAGGAAGATAAAAATATAAAATACAAAATAAAACATTGTGCTTATCAGAATATGAAAACTTGGCCAATTCAAAAGATCACATTACAAACTTAAATAAATTGTACACTCCTGAACATTGTGCAAAATGTGCAGCGAGGAGCCAGTGCAAATCTTACAGTCTGGAATGTGAGAATATGAGAATATAGCAGCCGGAGTTGTTTGTGTTAATGTAACACATATGAAACATATGAACACGTGTGTGTATGGTGTTTATTTTTGTGTATTATTATTTTTTTCTTATGTCAAGTGTAATGTCCATGGCCGTGAGTAAGAAGCCCTGATGGGTCATGGGTATTGTTGATAAGGATAATATATGACTAGCTACATATTCAAAGTAAAGTTCACTATAAATGCCTACAGTACTATGGCCAATGCTTAGGTTTTTGACATGTTAGACTATATTGGAAGTAGCCTACAGAGGTCTGTTTACCCTAAATCCCACTTTATCTGCTGGTAAGCAATAACATTTTAAAATATACGGGGGTTCTATGCTAAGCTCACCACTGTTTAATACATAGGTCTTCAACCCTGCTCCTGGGGACCCACTGTCCTGCAGAGTTCAGCTCCAACCCTAATCAAACACACCTGAACCAGGTAATCAAGGTCTTCAGGATAACTTGTAAAGTCACAGGCCAGGGGTGTATTCCAGAAAGCAGGGTTAACTTACCGTGAACTAAACCCTGAACTCTCGGTTGATTAACCCCACACCTTGCTTACTCGAGGTATGTGGTTTTGCAAAAATGCGTCCGGGAGTAAGTTCATTCAGCTCAGAGTATGTTCCTGGTTAAGACTCAAGACATTCTGAACAGAGCGACGAATCGACGAGTCACTATGGAAACGGACGCTAAGAAAAAGCGCGCCAAGCGGATTCTTTCTTCTTCTTTTTTTCATTAGTTGTTTATATGCTTAGTGCATATCGCCACCTAACTGATGACCGTGATTTTTTTTCAATGTAATCTTTAATCCTTGAGAATGTGAATTATATTTTTTGTTTTATGCTAATTATATATTAAGTCATATCAGATATGTATTTTGATTTAGAATTTAGACATTATAGAAAATCCATGTGTGAGATAATATAACATGTAATAAATAAAATAAATAAGTATTTATAAGTTAAACATTGCCTTGTCATAGTGTTTTATAATTTATACAGATAACTCTTATATATGGCAATAAAAGAAATAATCATATTAGAATAATGTTACCTTATTTATTACTTATATTAGTGCTTCCTCATTAACATATAAAAAAAACCCAATATATATATATATATATATATATATATATATATATATATATATATATATATATATATATATATAAAATAGGCTATATTACATATTGTAATATTATCACGCCCACTGAAGGCTCGCTGAAGTGAACTAACCCTGGAACATAACCTGCTCTGGAGCAGGTTAAGTTCAGAGAGTGAGTTGCTATGACTACTAACATACCCTGAAAGTTACCTCCATTTTTGGAACCGAAAGTTGAGGTTATCCACTTACTTACTCTTAAACATACCCGGGTATGTCACATAACCTGCTTTCTGGAATACCCCCCTGATGCGCTGAAGCAGATTGGAAATAAACTTTGCAGGACAGTGGGTTCCAAGGAGCAGGGTTTAAGACCTATGGTTTAATATAATGTAGGTTATTGTCAAAAAAAACCCCAAAAAACGCTGGAGCTAACTGGCAGAAGTAGTGTGGATTGTGTGAAAATGACTTGAGCTATATATTTTCTGTTTTCTTCTTACCTCTACAGCGCTACTGTCCTCCGCTGCAGCAGCCAAATTTAAACCGTTTGAGAATATTTTGGTTAATTTACTTAAGAGCCCTTTTTCTGCTTTCTCTAAGCTTTTCTGCACTGCCTTTCCTTTATTTAAGGACCATCATCTGACAATTAGCTTGTGTTGCACTCTCTCTAATGACGTGCTTGATTTTGATTATGTTCGCATAACCTCTGATCGGGTCGGTCGGCCCATCTTAGAACCATCTTAGATCTTATCGCAGACTGGGCCAAATGCTTAACATTTATTATTATTTATATTATTATAACCATATTAAAATTGTGCAGTCAATAATTAAAAAAAAACTTTCTATGCACTGCTGGCCTGTAAAAACAATGTATTTATATAACTTATATATAGTGAAAGTGACGTGACATACAGCCAAGTATGGTGACCCATACTCGGAATTCGTGCAAAGTGCACACACACACTGTGAACACACACCCGAGCAGTGAAACACACACACACTGTGAACACACACCCGGAGCAGTGGGCAACCATTTATGCTGCGGCGCCCGGGGAGCAGTTGAGGGTTCGGTGCCTTGCTCAAGAGCACCTCAGTCGTGGTATTGAAGGTGGAGAGAGCGCTGTACATTCACTCCCACCACCTACAATTCCTGCCTGCCCGAGACTCGAACTTGCAACCCTTGGATTGCAAGTCCGACTCTCTAACCATTAGGCCACCACTTCCACGACTTCCATATATATACAGGTCCTTCTCAAAAAATTAGCATATTGTGATAAAAGTTCATTATTTTCCATAATGTAATGATAAAAATTAAACTTTCATATATTTTAGATTCATTGCACACCAACTGAAATATTTCAGGTCTTTTATTGTTTTTAATACTGATGATTTTGGCATACAGCTCATGAAAACCCAAAAAATTCCTATCTTAAAAAATTAGCATATCATGAAAAGGTTCTCTAAACGAGCTATTAACCTAATCATCTGAATCAACTAATTAACTCTAAACACCTGCAAAAAGATTCCTGAGGCTTTTAAAAACTCCCAGCCTGGTTCATTACTCAAAACCGCAATCATGGGTAAGACTGCCGACCTGACTGCTGTCCAGAAGGCCATCATTGACACCCTCAAGCGAGAGGGTAAGACACAGAAAGAAATTTCTGAACGAATAGGCTGTTCCCAGAGTGCTGTATCAAGGCACCTCAGTGGGAAGTCTGTGGGAAGGAAAAAGTGTGGCAAAAAAAACGCTGCACAACGAGAAGAGGTGACCGGACCCTGAGGAAGATTGTGGAGAAGGACCGATTCCAGACCTTGGGGGACCTGCGGAAGCAGTGGACTGAGTCTGGAGTAGAAACATCCAGAGCCACCGTGCACAGGCGTGTGCTTTTGAACCAGAAACAGCGGCAGAAGCGCCTGACCTGGGCTACAGAGAAGCAGCACTGGACTGTTGCTCAGTGGTCCAAAGTACTTTTTTCGGATGAAAGCAAATTTTGCATGTCATTCGGAAATCAAGGTGCCAGAGTCTGGAGGAAGACTGGGGAGAAGGAAATGCCAAAATGCCTGAAGTCCAGTGTCAAGTACCCACAGTCAGTGATGGTCTGGGGTGCCATGTCAGCTGCTGGTGTTGGTCCACTGTGTTTTATCAAGGGCAGGGTCAATGCAGCTAGCTATCAGGAGATTTTGGAGCACTTCATGCTTCCATCTGCTGAAAAGCTTTATGGAGATGAAGATTTTGTTTTTCAGCACGACCTGGCACCTGCTCACAGTGCCAAAACCACTGGGAAATGGTTTTACTGACCATGGTATTACTGTGCTCAATTGGCCTGCCAACTCTCCTGACCTGAACCCCATAGAGAATCTGTGGGATATTGTGAAGAGAAAGTTGAGAGACGCAAGACCCAACACTCTGGATGAGCTTAAGGCCGCTATCGAAGCATCCTGGGCCTCCATAACACCTCAGCAGTGCCACAGGCTGATTGCCTCCATGCCACACCGCACTGAAGCAGTCATTTCTGCAAAAGGATTCCCGACCAAGTATTGAGTGCATAACTGAACATAATTATTTGAAGGTTGACTTTTTTTGTATTAAAAACACTTTTCTTTTATTGGTCGGATGAAATATGCTAATTTTTTGAGATAGGAATTTTGGGTTTTCATGAGCTGTATGCCAAAATCATCAGTATTAAAACAATAAAAGACCTGAAATATTTCAGTTGGTGTGCAATGAATCTAAAATATATGAAAGTTTAATTTTTATCATTACATTATGGAAAAGAATGAACTTTTATCACAATATGCTAATTTTTTGAGAAGGACCTGTATATATAAAAAAAATGTGACAGGCCCACATTTAAAAAATGGTCCAGCCCATCCGGCATTTGCCAGATGGCCAATCCGCCTCTGCTGGCAGGTGTGTTGGAGCAGGTTTGAGCTAAAGAGCATTGGACAAGTTTGGACATCCCTGATCTAGGGGATCAAGAAGGTCATGCTGGATCCGCTCAGCTGAGTTACTGAGCCTGGGGCCATATTTACAAATAATTTTATCCTACCTCAAAATTTCAATATATTTTCAATTATTGAGTTGTGTTGCAGATTTATAACAACAGTCAAGAACTTCCGAACTGTTCTGATGATGCAGATTTATAACAACAGTCAAGAACTTCCGAACTGTTCTGAGGTAAAATTTTCCCCCCTTATCTAAGTAAAAAAAAGATGAAAAATTACAAGTCCTAAAACTTAGAACCTGGTAAATTTTTCCCCCCTTATCTAAGTAAAAAAAAAAAAAAAATGTTTTCATTCCCTTCCCGAGCACTAAGGCCAGCAACACATTAGCTCTTTCCAGGCTTTCATGTTCAGTCAAAAGAGGAGAAGATGCTCCAGAGAGTCTGTAATCAAGATAAAGATACCGTGACGTTCAGCAGAGGGGAGGGGGGTGTTTATATAATTTTAGTATCGGTCTGCAACATAAGATTGTGTGAGACAGTAGGGGCTTTCGCACTGCGTAGTTCTAGGAACTAGCCAGTAGGGTAGTTCCTAGAGAACCAATTTCTCACTCGGGCCGTTTTCCTGGTTGCATTCGCACCGGCAGCAGGAACTCTGAAGCGGCCGATAGCGATGTCTTTTTATAATGGAGATGGAGATGTAAACGCACAATTAACACGATTGAAAGAGCAAAAATTTGGGCTAAGAGACTCATTTTTCCATGACAACTTGGCAGTGTTACATATCATCGAAGCTGAGAAAAGAACACAACACTGCAGACAACAGGTAAAAAACGTAAGCACAGTTTTCCATGTTCATGGAGTAA
The DNA here is from genome assembly GCF_018340385.1 of Cyprinus carpio. NCBI lineage: Eukaryota > Metazoa > Chordata > Actinopteri > Cypriniformes > Cyprinidae > Cyprinus > Cyprinus carpio. Next base: position 23,762,079 of record NC_056575.1, read on the forward strand.
ATGTTTACATGGCTTTTTAAAAATGCCGGGTGGCCAGTGTTTCGTGTATGTTTGGCCAATCAGCATACACTTGGTGTCACTGATAGTTCCTATAGAACTGTTTTAGACCCTGCTCTGAAGTAGGAGCTAATTTACTTCCTCCAAACAGAGTTCCTAGAACTAAAACCGTTTCTTGTTCCTGTCGTGGGAAAACGCCAAAAAGTGGGTAGTTCCACAATTAATTCAGGTACTATGAAAAGGTTCCCGTGGTGCGAAAGGCCCTAGTGTTAAGCTATAAGGCAACCCACAATGGGAAACAGCTTCCAGATGTCATCAAAGAAAGTCCAACAACAGCAAAATTCAGGTTCAGATTGAAAACATGTTTAAAGCAAAATTTAAATCAGATAATACAATGTTTGTTATTTCATTCAGTTTGTCTTTTAATTTCTGAGTTCTCATTTACATTGTGGCATTTCACAGCAAGATATAATTTTGTCATTCTAATATTTAATATTAATAAATTAATATAATATTTTTAATATTAATAATACTAATAATTTAATATTTTAAAAGTTTTAAATGGAATCAAATATATGAGTGATGAGCTATACATTTTAAATTAATTTCGTACAATACATATTTTCTGGTGCCATTTTAAATTGCTGAGCCATTTAAAATGCTTTCCACATATAGAACACAAATAGGGTCTCACATATGCATGACTTTTCAGGTGCATCTGTAAGTTTGATGGCAATAGAATTTTTTTATTGCACTGAACATAATCAAATCTCTTTCCTCTAGAGTGAACGTGCAGGTGTTTTTTAAAATGACTTCTGTTTCTAAACCTCTTGTCACACTCAGACATCTGCAATTTCTTTACAGAATGAGTTTGCAAATGACGTTTCAGGTCTCTTTGATATGTGAAACACTTTTCACACTGAAGACACGTGAAAGGCTTCTCTCCAGTGTGAACCCTTACGTGAGTCTGAAGGTTTCCTTTACGTGAGAAGCTTTTTCCACACTGGAGACAAATAAAAGGCTTCTCTCCAGTGTGAACTCGTATATGAATCTCAAGGTTTGCTGCGTTTATGCAAGACTTTCCACAGTGATGGCACATGAAAGTGTTTGCTCCAGTGTTATTACAATGAGTTATTACATGATTCTTAAGTTCTTTACTCTCTGTGAAACTCTTTCCACACTGATGACACAGAAAACAGTTCTCTCTTGAGTGAATCCTCATGTGGTAATTAAGCGTTACTTTATGTCTGAAACTCTTTCCACACTGATCACACGTGTAAGGCTTCTCTCCAGTGTGAATCCTCATGTGAACCTTGAAGTTTCCATTAAGTGTGAAACTCTTTCCACAGTGATGGCACATAAAAGGCTTCTTTCCGGTGTTAGTTACTACACAATTCTTAAGGTGTTTCCTATTTGTGAAACTCCTTGGCTTCTCTCCAGTGTGAATTTTGACAGGAGTCTGAAGATCACCTTTTTGTGAGAAGTGAAGTCCAGTGTGACATTTCATGTGGGCATTAAGGGTTCCTTTACGTGTAAAATTATTTCCACACTGAATGCATGTGTACGGCTTTTCTTTGGTGTGAATTCTCATGTGAGTCTTAAGACTTTCTTTTCGTGAGAAGGTGTTCCCACACAGTTTGCAGGTGTAAGGCTTCTCTCCAGTGTGAATTCTCATGTGGGTATTAAGGGTTCCTTTACGTGTAAAACGGTTTCCACACTGAGGGCATGTATAAGGTTTCTCTCCAGTGTGAAGTCTCATGTGAGTCTTAAGACATCCTTTTCGTGAGAAGCTGTTCCCACACTGTTTGCAGGTGTAAGAGTTCTCTCCAGTATGAATTTTCATGTGGGTATTAAGGTTGCCTTTATGGGTAAAACTTTTTCCACACTGAGGGCATGTGTAAGGCTTCTCATCTGTGTGAATTTTCATGTGGACATTAAGGTTTCCTTTTTGAGTGAAACTTTTTCCACACTGAAAGCAGGTGAAATAACTTCCAGCTGTTTGAGCTCTTTTTTGTGAGGATGTCTGTGTGCAACTAAAAGATTTTTCACCATTTATAAAATCATGATGTTTCTCATACTGGTCTTTCTCTTTCATTTCATTCCATTCTTGTCTCTCCTCTTTCAAAGCCATCAAATCTAAAATGAAGAAAAAGACAAACACTAGTTAACCTCAATTTAATGGCACAAAGCAACAGACATCAAGACCAACATAAAAACTGTATCAAAACTACCATAAAGCATCAAAATCAACATGTATGCTAGATCCTATGCACTAAGCTACCGAAAGAGTTGTTATCTGAAATCTCAGAACCATCTTTCAGTATTGTCCGAAAAGGCTATTTTCAGTTATCAAACACAACTTTCCCCAGGAGAACTGGTTTATTACAGAGCGATCACTGCCATTCATGTCTACTTTATTAAAAAAAATAGTGTCCCCTTAACTGTTTAGTTTTGCAGAGAAACTATATTTGTAAACCATTTCAGTCGGAATTTAAGCCCCATCGTAACACAGAAACTGTGCTTATTACAGTTACATTTCTCTTCTACTGCTATTAGATCTTTTGACAACATAGACCAGGGCTGTAAAAAAATCCCACATAGCACTGGTGCTACAGATGTTGAAAGTTTCGTAGCACAGGCCACACAATTGTGTGAATGTTACATCTCTGAAAACAACCACAAGTAGTGCAGTTTAAGCAGGCATGTGGCAGGCAAAGGACATTAAATGTTGCATACAGGACACACAAAACTAATAAACGTTTTCAGAGAAACATTTTATTTATTTGCCCAAAGCAACAGACTGCAGAAACATAACATCTATTGCCTGACATTGTCTGTTTTGTTTATATAGCGCAATATCACAATCCAAACAACATCCATTTACAAAGCAACCTCATGACAAAATTAAACTTAAAATTCCATGCACCAGCTACAAAATAATAAAAACTGATGACACATACTCATTGGGGTGAAAAAGGTGACAAAATTGCATGCCATTAGAGCTGAAGATCTTTGCCCAGACCCCACGGGACCTGGCGGGTTCGGTCAAGGTTTGGGCTTAATTTATATCAATTTTCACGGGCTCGGGCTTGCGCTCCGGCTTGTGCGGTAAATGAGCAGTCATGTGATGCATTTCGATTAGCGCGAGAAAGATGCGAATATGGATGCTGAGGAGGTGAAACGGAGGTTTGCCTCTCGCGATTATGTTTTGGTTGCACCAGCAACTAAAGCAAAGTCTGAGGTGTGAAAAAGTTTTGACCATGTGCATAATGAGAATAATGAGCCAGTGGGTTATGCTGCTGGATGCACGATCAGTGAGCGCAGGACCATGCTGAAGCCATCTACAGTGAATTCAATAATTTTCCTCCACAAAAACATGTAGCCCAATCATGGTGAGTAAAGGTTTTTCAAATTATAACTAAATATTAATTGAGTCTTAAATGCATAATGTAGACAGAGTATATAGGCTAATGTTGGTATTATTCTTTTATTATATTTCAGCTGCTATTCACCGTCGCATTGAGGCTGGATTGCGGAGAGAAGCCACAACAAATCCCGCGGCGCCTTTATCTTAATTTCGTTATTGCCAAATACCCATTGTAATTTACAGAGGACTTATTTTATTTCTTTGTTCCAACTTCCAAGTGGCCTATAGCCAAAATAAATTATGTTAAAACATGTATAAATGACTGATTCTTGACAAAAGGCAAAAGAGCTGTGTACATGCGCACATTTGAATAATGTCGGGCTGTTAACGCATTCAGGCTTTTAAAAAGCTGTCAATCAAAATGTACTTGTCGGGCTTGGGCCGAAATCTGTCGGGCCTAACTTTTAAGGCCCGATTACAGCTCTACATGCCATCTGGTGGAAACAAACACTTATAAAATGAAAATGTCAGTAAATGATTACTATGATTACTATAACCAGTAGATGGCTGCAGAGGATCACTCATTTGCTAATTATTGTCATGTTTTGCTTTTGGATTACAAAATGACTATTAGAACCATTTCCATCATGTGCATGGAAAGTCACCGTCTCATGCTATTTAGATGAAAATATAAAACAAATAAGTTAATCATTAATGCTAATAATGTATAATATATTATTTACATAATGCATTGAATAACTTAAAATATTTTTTGCACAGGTTTATTTTGAAATAGACTTGTCAGGTGTTTTGTCCAGTCTGTTGCTATGGTTATCACCGTCAATTACAGCAATTTCAGGTGTGACTCATAGAAGAATTTAGCAGATTCACTCCCGTAATAAAATGCATGTCACTTCTAAAACTTGTCAGTTTACGTGGATGTTGCAGGAAATGGCTCTATTTCTGCTGTTCCATAAGCACCACCTACTGTCAGACAATGGATTTTCATTCAGCCCGTCTGGCATATTTGTTCAGACCAATGCGAAAACTGGACCAAATTATTGTTGTAAATCTTGAATAGTGGATGATAAATAAGCTAATGTGCATTCTAAAAATCTCAACACTCTCTCTAAAGGTGCATCTAAATGAAGAGGTGGAGAGTCAGGAATGCAACTTCATCCTTGCGTCACCGACTCAGAAAACACTATTTATTAGTAAATAATTCAAATATCTCCTTCCTCTTTACCCCTAACACAGATTAGATTAGAAAATGCATGATCTGGAGCGGAGCAGAATGCGGGAACAGAGCGTTTTTAATCCATTTCAAATGGAAGTTGAGCTCACACAATTTAGGAATGAACTGAAAAAAGCTTTTACATATATACATACACACACGTTAAACAAAGATGACAAATCTCTCAGGCAACCTGAAGCAAAAAAAAAAAAAAAAGAGAGAGAGAGGAGGAAAAGAGGAAACAGGACAACGGTAAGCATAGCCACCAATTTATGTTTCTGCCCACACTCTATTCCACTCCAAACCAAATATAAAACATTTTATTCATCATTGTTTCCATGAACAAATGAAAATGGGCTAGGTCATCAAGCAAAAACTGTTCCTTAAATATTTTAACATTCTCATTTTTTACAGCCTAATTAATTAAAAATTATATATTTTTTCTCTATTTGATATTGTGCTTGAATTCATTAGGCAACACAAAATATATTTGAGAAATGGAAAGACTGCAAATACACTGCTAACAAAAAAAAAAAAAAAAAATTATTTCATGAGCTTCGCACAACTCATTCACTTGTTATTTCATCAGTCAGTCATGGAAGTCTGGTGGTTGATGGGCTTCTGGCAACATTAATTCCGGGAGAGAAGACAATTATATAGATTTGAGTGCACAGGTTTGAGGGTGCACATCCGAGTGGGAGCACGTCCTGTTTTGTGCATTATATATTGTTAGATGTGTTTTTGTCACGCAGTTGTGTTGTAGTAATTGCACACGATGAAGGAGTAGAAATAAATAAGGTTTATAATAAACATCAACACACATTGACCATTCAAAATAACATTAATCCAGGACGGAGAATAGACAGAAACTGATGGCTTATAAAGACAGGCAAACCAAGGAGCAAACGAGATGATTAATACAACACAGGTAGAAACTGAAACTATGGAGCTGTTAAGCAGTGATGTACGAGGCGCTGTTTCCGGGTCCAAGCCTCAACTCACTTCACTTGAGAAGATTCAAGATTCAAGATTTTATTTGTCACGTACAAGTTATATGGCATACAACAAGCAATGAAATGTAGGTCTGGCATACTCTTTTTAGACTATGCAAAAAATAAGAGAAAATTAAATACAAATAATGAAATATACGAAAAAATAATATTAAGAAGAAAAAATAAGAAAATTATTAAATACAAATAATGAAATATACACAATATATTAGACTACTACACAGATGAAGTGCAGAGATGCTACACAGAAACTGCTGCTCAGATGATGTGCAGTGAGGATGAGTTGCATAGCTAGGTTATCTCAAAAAACTGCAGTGTGCAGAGAGTTATTGGGTAACCCTACACTCCCAGAGTCTCTAAAGTGTAGTGTGTTTAATGTCCATGGTTTAGTAGTCTGATAGCGTGGGGGAAGAAACTCCTTCTGAGCCTCTCCGTTTTTGCCATCAAACTGCGGAAGCGTCTGCCTGACTGTAGCAGATTAAACAGTGGGTTTCCAGGGTGGGTGGAGTCTTTGAAGATCTTAATACTACCTCAACAGCCGTTTATGAGCACTATTTATTCATATTAAAAATTTAAGCTAAACATTCTTAAACGAAAGGTGTACAACACAGTCTCCATGCTCACAGCATCCCAAACACAAATAATTTTAATATTTATTTATTTAGATTTTCATTGTCTGGCTATCTGGGATTTCGGTATGGAGTTAAAGGTTAGAATTATAATTTTTTTGGTAGTATTATATCACATTGTGAGTGTATATTAGCATCTTTTGTTGTTTTCTTGTGGTATCTAATAAAGCATTTGGACGCGGAAGCGGTGACGCATGAAGTCAGACTTAACAACCCCATTGATAACCAATGAAGACAGGAAACAGGAAGAACCAAATAGGGGCAAACAGGAACTCAATAGAAACACACACGTGACAGTTTTGTCCACATTTGTTTAGTTGTATAATTATATCACTAGGTAACAAAGATACATAAAAAAAAAAAAAAAAAAAAAAAAAAAAAAAACAATCTTTTAAAAGGGCCTTGAAGGCAACATTAGTATTTGTTTTGTCATGTAATCTCAACATGACTGCCCACGATGCGACCCCCCATATGACATCCATAAAAAATTTCATTAATCAACTCATATGACTTAAAAAATGTCATTAATTACTGTTGAAGAAAACATAATAAGGATCAAATGACAGAGTTTGGGTTTGAGAATGAAAACCAACCTGCTTGTTCCTCTGTCTCTTCATGTTTCATTCTGAATGCTTCTTCTATATCCATGTCTTCACTCTCCTCTTTAATAAACGCCATCTTTATAACTGAATGTCACGTGGATCTCAGTTCCTTCACCAGGAGTTTTTCTGTGTGTTTGGACACAAAAAAAAATCAAAAATAAATCTCAGTAAAAAGTTCTGTAGCCCACTGGGGGGGGGGGGTGCCAGTCAGAGTGCTAATTAATGGACTTAAATGACCTGATTAACCAACACCTTAAAAAAAAAACTAATTATTAACAATTGTATTTAACATTTTAAAAAATGATTTGAACAATTTAATCAAAAAAATCACTACCACCACTACTGCCATTAAAAAACAACAAAAACAACCCCAATTGGCATTTGTGTGTTTTCTCCCATCACATAATATAATGGTTCAATTACTTACTCGTAAAGTCACTGTCAATCCCTGAATAAATCAGCTGATTTGAACAAATTGTTCAAATTGAGTGTTGTTTTTGTTGTCATTTGTAAGTTCAAATTGAGTGTTGTTTTTGTTGTCATTTGTAACAATAGTTGGTAGATATAATGTGTTTTGAACAAGGAAGACTAAAATACAGTAGAATCATACAACATAAATAATAAAAACACTGTACTGCAGAGTTTTGCTACAACATTAATTAAACACATCTAAACTAACTAATCAAGGTATTCAGAATGAACACTTACACTAAGTGTGTTGGAGCTAAACTCTGCAGGACGCTGGCTCTGCAGAAACGTTTGGGCACACCTCATTAATGGATACAGTGATATCTGTGCTAAGGTGTATAAAATAAACAAAGAAATGTTTGTTTCTCTCTCTCTCTTTCTCTCGCAGACTTCAACTTTACTGTCAACTGATTTTACGCGAAAAGAGATTCACCTTTTCTGTTAGTAATGCGTAGATTAGCTTTACTCACACGACTTATTTCAATGCAATGTTACATCCAGTAAATATTAATTCTTTTAACATCGCGTGTAAGAACAAACAAAAAAAAAATGTCTGAATGGTTTGTATTGATTTAAACACTTTACACGCTTAAAAATCACAAACCTTTCTTCTGCCGAATCACAACAGATGCAGAAGAGCGGCGCAGCTTTATGACCTCACATAGACAGACCAAAATAAAAGTCCTATACAGTACATACAAATGTATAGCGCATATAAATTTAAGTGAGAAGTGGAAAACCTAAGGTAAACACAGACAAAACATTTGTCAGAGGTCTTCTGAGTTTTGTTTTTGATGACATGTTTAAATACATGTTGTCCAATGATGTGCTGAAAATAATTACCAGTAAAAGTGTGTAGCACATCTAATATGGGAGATTCTATTTAAAAGGCAAAACAGTCATGTTTGAGTGTAGAAACCATTTATATCAGGGGTCAAGAAGTAATTAAAAAAAAAAATGTTTTTTTAGAAATGCATTTTTAGAAAGAGCCATATGTATACAAGTAAACACGGTTTGTCAATAAAAAAAATAAACCAGTAAATAAAATTAGTGCAACAGACTACTTATGCGCACACACACACTATTATAGTCAATTTAAGTTAATTTAGAATCTAATCTGATTTTGTTCCTGCAAGAAAATAGGGCTGGGGCTTGATTCATAAAAGAGTTGATCCTTCAGTTCCAAGGCATTTGAAATCAAGAGTCAGTTCCAAAGGCTGGAGACGACTGCACTGGCCAGTTATATATATATATTTTTTTGCAATAAATATTTGTACCTGTAGCATAGTCTAAAACTACAACTAGGTGCAGCTATGCCCAACATCCACACAGACATATTCTACAAGTGGTTCATATTTGTTGTTATGGTTAAAATTGTAAATTTACTGGCTTCAGAGAAACAATTAAAAAATGACTAAACTTTTTACACTAAATTTAGCAGCAGGCCTACGGAATGAAATTATGCATTCATGAAGTATTTATTCCAAATCTTTTTATTGTTGTCTTGTTGGACAATACAGATTGATACAATGTCAACAAGGTAAACAATAAGATATTGTCAATTGTTAATCCCTTCCATGATCCCCCATACACAGTTCAATAGTTCCTAGTAATTACACATGATCTTTGACACAATAAAAATAGGAAATGCATTAAAAATAAGTATATAGTAGGGCTGTGTATCACCAACAAAGTCACAATTCGATACGTATCACAATACAGAGGCTACGATACGATACGTATTTTATCAACTAAATAGCTTAATCGCTCAAGAGCAACATTTTCTTTCTCAACAAGGAGCTGGTAACATCATTGTTTCTAAAGGAATTAAAGTCACAGCTTCACTGGTAATAGAGAAACAATGCAAAAAATTCATATAAACAAAACATACACACCCTCTCCCCATAACTCATAAATGAACACTTGATGAACTACACTTTTCAGAGAATAAAATATTGGAGTGTAGATCGCTAAACTGTTATCGTGTTTTCAGAAAGCAATAAAGAAAGGTTATCTCCACAGTGGAGAGACCACGCACGGGCACATATTTGCCATGTTGACAAAGATAAGTAACACCCTTAGCAGATATTTCCATATTGCACAAGTGGGAAGCTCTGGGGGATTTCAGGGATTACACCTCTTTACATCATGCAACCCAGTTGTGTTCCTCTGCGGCCAGATTAAACCTTGTTGTAGCCTATATATTATGCTCTATTCATTATTTTTTAGAAACATCACACTTTTCTCCTCATTTTTTATTTTTATTTTTTGTATTCAAATTAAGCGTGATCCACTGCTGCACACGTGCCAAGATATCAATACAGGCCCAGCTGTATCGATACTCATATCATCAAATCTCTGTGATGATACATTGTCGTATCAATGTATCGAACACAGCACTAGTGTTTAGGATATATTACTTCTGAATCAATTATTGGAAAGGATTAAATAAAACCTTGAATTATGTTGATTTCAGAAATAAGAATTACGTTTTTGCAAATCTTTTGATGATCCTGGATCAATATTATTGTCCAAAAATATAGACTTAACCCAATCCCTACCCCTAAATCTAATCCTACCCATAATTTATTCCTAAAATCAGTGGGAAATAATAGCTGATTAACATGGTTGTAGAAGCACCTAACCCTGACTGTAAACCTAAGACAGATATTTTCTGAAAAGTTATATCTCAATTATGATTGGTTGATTGGAATGTTGTTCCAGGATCAACAAGAATGTTGATCCAGGAACATGTTGTACTTGGTGAAAGCACGCTAACCAGGATGATGCGCAGCCAGAGAACTGGAAGACCAAGGTGGAGCTGGAGGGACAAGAGGAGACTCAGGAGATTCAGGGTTGGGGGTGAAACCAGCAGAGAGGCAGGAGATTCAGGGCTAAAAATAATCTCATCCAGTTCAAAAAATACTTTGGGGACCATGCACAGCATACCTTCAGTAGCTGCAGTATGGGCGTGTTCCATTCCATGCCTTTGAACTTCACAAGAATGCCCACAGGAACAGACAGTGTTGCTGTAGAGTAAAAAATATCTCTCCAGCATTGCTGTCAGACAGCACTAGGATGCCACTAGGACAGTGGTTCTTATTCCTGGTCCTCGTGACCCCCACTCTGCACGTTTCTCTTGTCACTTCAGAGGTTTGTTCCATTCGACCGTAAGTGCACTGCGAGTTAGACATCACATTATATTCCGCCAGGATTCCCTTTCGAAAGGAGCATATAGGTTCCTTTCAAAGGGCATTAAAGTGCGCAAGACATAACTACTAAGCAAATCTCATCATTACGGTTAAATAATCCTTCACACTTCTGTAGTAAATTTTGTCTGTGTGTGAAGACGCTACAGGCAGTGGTGTAGAGCAAATCCATGTTCTTAAGTGAGGTAAACTTCAGCCGATTTCCCATTTGCAGGGAGTAGAGCGCAGTGAACACTGTGTAGGGACAATGTCAATCAGAACACAGTGCATACATGGAGTTCTCTTAAACAAGAGAGACATACAAAATATGCAGAGCAGGAGGTCACAAGGACCAGAATTAAGAACCACTGCACTAGGAGAAATCTGATGATAGGGGAAATAGTGATTGTCAAGGAGAATGATCTACTAAGGCAAAAATGGCTATTAGGTAGGATTGTTGAAAGGACAGTTGATCCAGATAGACTTGTGATGTGGATAGTTCACCCAAAAATGAAAATTCTGTCATTAATTACTCACCCTAATGTCATTCCAAACCTGTAAGACCTTTGTTCATCTTCGGAACACAAATTAAGACATAGACAGCTAGGGAACTACCATGATTAAGGCACAGAAACGTAGTAAGGACTTTGTAAGGTCAATGCACTTGGACCAAGGAAGGTATCCAGAGGTGGCAAAATTTTGCACTAACATTATTATTAAACTATACTGCAAAAAACTTTGGCCTTGTTCAGCACCACTGTACCTGACAGCTCCCGTAACAATATGCATACAAAAGTTAAAGCAAAAAGAACAGAGCAGAAACTGACATATTCTTTGTGAAAAAACAAAAGAAAAAAAAGGTAATTAACAGTGTTGTATGACCTAATAATGGTCTTAAGCCCTATTAGAATGGGACTAGTTGTCCAGGGGGTCATTAGAGAAATTTTTGTTTTACTTCGCGATTTTAATACCGTAAAAATCTGCCATGTCTATATTTTTGTAGAAAATTACCTACTGTTTTTCGGCAAACTCTGTGATCCTCTGAGAAAACTTATCCTGGCTGAATGCCAATGTCTGTGATTGCCAACAATATTGTGCTATGTGTGTCTTGCTCCAATGTCTCTTTATTTGGATGAATAAAGATGGTTCCATGTTGAATTACTCTGACATCTTCTTGATTCCTCGTTCCTACACAGTGGCAGTAGCCAAAGCGTGACAGGACAGCAGATCAAACTGTAAACAGCGCCCCCTATCCCCAAGTTTATTTTCTGTTTCCCTAAAAGTGTTTTGTTTTTTCCCTGTGTGTTCCTCCATGTCCCTAAATAGAGGAATGAGCCTTATTTATTGCTGGGCTCAGGCGAGCCCCAGCCCAATCGTGTTTGCGTGGGCATTTGTTCCACTCGTCCTCACCAACTCCCTCGAGGGGGAAACCCTAGAGACGCTGTTCCGGATCGGGATGACGTACCATCGCCCCACGGAGCTCCCAGACACCACCAACCTCGGCTGGAAGGAGTCAGTCATCCAGTGTCTAGAGAGCCTCCGATCCCGATCTGGGACCCATCTGCCAGCAGCTCCGAAGTCAAGCCCCCCGCCATCCGCGGCTCACCCAAATTCCCCGGATATTAATATGGCAAGCCCAATGAACATTAATATGGCAAGCCCAACGAACATTAATGCCCCAAAAAGAATACAGCCCCAAAGCTCACTCCAGTGCCTGCTCCTCAAAAGTGCCTTCCAGAGCACCCTCCAGTGCCCGCTCCTCGATTGTGCCTTCCAGAGTTTGCTCCAGTGTCGGCTGAGGCCCCAGAGTTTGCTCCAGTGTTGGCCCAGACCATGCCTTTTTCCCCCGATCCAGAAGAGGAAACTAGGGGTGAGGAGAAGGGTGTCAGCCTAGCCCCAGAGCAAAGCACAGGAAGGGCTCCTGTTCCCAAGTTAAGCCCAGGGAGGGCTCCAGATCCCCAGTTCCACCCAGGAAGGTCAACACCATTCCTAGTTTCGTCATCTGCTGTTATATGTCTGTTCTCCCTGAAACTTATGTCTTGCTCCTATATCTCTTTATTTGGATGAATAAAGATGGTTCCATGTTGAAGTACTGATGTCTCCTCAATTCCTCGTTCCTACACAGTGGCTGTAGTCGAAGCGTGACAATTACTCACCTTCATTTCTGTACCCAATTACATGTTTTAAATACATATGCACCTTACGAAAATTAAACCTGGTTTTTACTACAAATAAATAAAATAATAATAATAAAATAGTAAATCTATGGCATTTGAAGTAAATCTGTGGTTGTACTAATGGTAATCAAGCTGAATGACTATGCAATGCATGCATACAGAGCACATGATCTGTTAGTCCCGTATGAATTGGTACTTGAAAATGACAGATGGGTTATAAGAATCAAAACTCAAATGCAGTTTAGAAAACTAGTCACATCCGAATAGTGCTTTAGCCTTCCACATAGCATACATAAGATGTCTTTTTCAGAGAACCTGATAGATGGGTCTAATTGTTTCTGGAATAAGCTCAGTTAACGTTGAGAATCCAATTTGAAAGACAAAGTGCAGGTTAAGAAATGAAGAAACTGCTTAAATTGCCTTTTTAAGGTAAACAAAGAGTGTTACCTGTTGCCAAGAAAAAGAGCAACTAGAAAATAGTAAAACAATACAATTGCTAATTTATTCATGCCACAATGCACTCTGGGAGTCTGAATAACATTAGTGACACAGACAGCAGCAGGTATATTAGGCAGCTGTCACTGTAAGACTTAATGGACAGATCCATGAATCCACACATCCAATATTCTCCCAAATGTTTACGTTCACTTAAGTCGTTATTGACTGTATACATAAATACTCACCAAAACTGGCACTTTTCTTACCTCCATTCCCAGAAGACAGCAGGCCAAATATGCCTTTTCTCTCTATTAAATGTACATATGTGACCTTATGAATTGTGAATAGCCATATATTTCAGCTAAAAAAATAGCTGCCTGTTTTTATTACATTTGTATTATGTTATGTTTCATTATTCTAACTTGTGTTTAAACAATGAAAACTGTACAATGTATTTAGAGAAAGTATGTTTTATTATATTTTTACAGGATCCTCTGTTCCCAGACCCAACCATTCATCTGAAAGACTGTGAAAATATAAACCCTTTGAACCACCAGTGACAGTTTCCACGTGATAAATAGAAAGGACATGGCAGAGGATGATAAGGCAGCGCACCACTGTCGTCTGGCAGCCCCTCTGCTCGCTGTCAGCCCACCATCTGTACGGTGCAAGCTCTGCGGGTCTGCCATCCTCCGACGTCACTGTGGCTGGAGGATCCCCCGTCTCTGCCTCCAGCCTCTGAATCCCAGACTCCACCTCAACCCTTCAACCCAGCGGCAACACCATGGCTCCTAGCTTCCTCCTCTCTGCCATGGCCCATCAGTCCACTGGGCCCCTGGGCCCCCTCGTCCCTCCGGCTCCACCTGGGTCTGTCCTTGACCATCCGTCGCCTCGGGACTCTTCTCCTCAGGCTGCTCCTCATCCCTCCGTCTCTGTCAGGCTCCTCCTCAGTCCTCTGTCGCTCCAGCTCCACCGCGGCCTCCTGGTTCCCCATCTCCGCCTCGGTCGCCGGTGTCATCTGTTCCGCCTTGGCCTAATGGATCCTCCCCGTCACCCTGGCTCTTCGTCTCTGCCCTGGGCTCCTCCGCCACCTGCTCCATCGCAGTTGGTTGGCTCCCTGGAGTCGTCAGCCCTTCCTCCTCCATGGCTCCTCCCTCCATCAGCTCCACCGTGGGCCGTTATCATGGCTGTGGCCTGAGTCCCACCTGGCACCGTCTGCTCCAAGTCCCTCCTGTCGTATCCCTGGCTCCTTCTGATCTGCCCTGGCTCCTCCTGTTTTCTCCTTGGCTCCTCCCTCTGTCGTCTTATACAGTTATTTATAAGATGGATCCCAGGACTCGCAAAATCACTAGCCCGATGTCCCGGTGTTGTGCTGAATTCTGCACCCCTGCCAGATTATGCACCCCCTTGTTGAAATCGCTACCTGATTACCTGAATCGCGGAGGTCTTTATTTGAATGTATCTGCAGAGAACCGACTGTCCTCAAAAACATGTCGTTGGCATTTTTATTTTATTTGACCTATAATTCCAGATAAAGCAGCATTTATGAGCTTGGAGCTGCTTTGTGTTCAGCCATTACCGGGGAAACCGCAATATTTCAGTGTTCCTAAAGCTGTATCTGAACTGTAAATCATGTAATGTTATGGCTCAATACTGTACGTTACCATAGACATTGTCCAACACCACTCATACGGTGTTCATTTAACTTGTGCAGCTCTTAAAATGGGTCATAAATTGCCTTAAATTTATTTTTACACATTCTGCAGATACCCTGCAAATAGTTAAATAAAATGCCTTCTTTCATATTTGTTGATATTTGTTTATTAAAAATATTTTTGATTGACATTTAAACTCCTATCTGATTTTCTATATATTTTTTTTTTTAAAAAGAGTTTTTTTTTTTTTTTTTTTGGCTAGTTAAATTAGTTAATACCAAAATCTCAAGAGTACCTGCCCAAAGGGCTACCAGGGATTTTGAAATTTTGCGAGCCCTGGATCCAAAGATGAATAAAATAGGGTAGGCATAGGAATATACATACCAACATTGAAAGTAAGTATTGGAAAAAGATTACCTGATCAGTTGTCAGTTAATACAGCAGAGATGATGGCGATTATTGTAGGGTTGCAGTGGGTGGAGGAAGTAAAACCTGATAGTGGGGTATGTTGTGTTGACTCTGTAGCAGCCCTTTACAGTATTCAAAACATGAAATCTAATAGAGAAGATTTAATGCTAGAAATCTATCAAAATTTATTTAGATTGCAGAGGTAGATAGATGTGATATTCTGCTGGGTACAATAAAAAAAAGGGAATGAGAAGCAGACAATATAGCAAAGAAATCAACCAGGGCGAGCGATATTATAAATATTCCCTTTGGTAAAGGAGAAGCTAAGGCAACAATAAAAAAAGAAATGAAGAAGAAATGGCAGCACAGATGGGACATGGATAATAGTGGAAGGAAATATTATAGTGTTCAGAAATTTATAAAACAATAGTTTTTGTTAGGTAAAAATAAATCAGGTGAATGTATGCAATGTCAAATCACAGAAAATACAGAACATACACTGTTACATTATAGTACGTATAGGGAAGAGAGGATTACATTAAATCAAAAGATAAGTCAGACAGGAAGAAAATGGGACCTTGAGGGTGTTTTGGGAACAACATGAGAAGGGGTAAAAGATGCACAGGATGCTGTTGTGGAATATCTGAAGGATACAGGGGTATATTATAAGATCTATATAGTAGTGCTATAATATTTATTTATTTTATTAATTTTTTTTTATGGATAATGTAAAGTAGATTTATTGAAATATAATCCATGCTGCATACTCCGATACAATAGGAGGCGGTATGCACCTGATAAGTCATGGTTGCAATCCGCCATAAAACTAACAAGACGAAGAAGAAGAGAGAGGCCCTGTCCCAAATGGCACACTCCGGACTTGTGGACTTCTTCAGAGTCCACACTTTGGTGATGTCATGTAGGGCAGACCTATAGGGCCCTTGGTGTGATTCCACGAGGGCGCAATGAGAGGTATTTTTGGGACAGACTTGATAGTCACGCTGGAAATAACAGTCTGGTTGTTTTTTGACAGGAGCTGCAGGTTTTGGGGAATATGCTGCCTATTGTTGTTTTTGTTTTTACCATTGTGTTTGCGAGATGGCTTGCCATGCAGAAAAATCATATACGGAGCCGAATAAACTGAAAGGTCATCTCATCAGTCCCTTTATTAGATAAATATCACAAATATCTTATACAAATATTATAATATTTAGCATCGAGAACAGGTTTCTTTTCTTTTGCCAAATATTATCTCCATGCCAACTACTCAGCCTGCTTTTGCTTATGCCACCTGGGCATTAGACAATATATACATGCTTATTGAAATAATGTATACAGTTGTAATAATATATAATGTTCTATTTGAACTAAGATTACAATTTTAACACATAATAAACATGTGCGTGAGTTTCAGATGAATTTACAGGTTTAAATATAAATACTAGGTTTACATATGACTCAGTAAAGCCCTGACATTCGGTTCTATTTATTTAATGAATAATAATGTGATCGTATTATTCAACGCGCTATTATTATGTTTGCGATATCAACCACTGGTCGATGACCATAATGTTTGTATAAACTGTAGGTAACAACTGGTAAAATGTACACCTAGGTCATAAAACCGTAATGATACCTACACTTAAATATTTTTCTCAGCCATGTCATCAATGCTCTTGAGCAAAATCTCCTCCCATCCGCTGTCTGATTGGCATTTCGCAAGGATTCCTGGGTAGTTAAAAGTGTGCGGAGCCTGCAACTATGCGGGCTTCGCGGAAGACTGCTTCAAGGGTACAAAGGGGGCACTGCTGAGCACACTTCAGAGCGTTAAAATGCTGAATGGGACGGCCTACGGACTCGTACACTCGGCGAGCACGCGCAATTTAAGTCCACGAGACCGAAAGTCCACATGAAGTGCACCATTTGGGACAGGGCCAGAGATGTCCTAAGGCTTCGCGCCAGAGTCTGGAAGAGCAGCAGTATATATTCCTACTTTTAAAATAAAAATTTTATCAAAAGATTATCAGATCACGTGTCAGTTTTTACTACTGAATTATTAGCTATCATACTAGCGCTACAGTGGATTGAAGAAGTTCAGCCAGATAGAACTGTGATATGTACTGACTCAATGGCTGCGCTCACTGGTCTACTAAGTGGTAAATCTGAAGCTCGGCAAGACTTAGTATTGGAGGTGTTACAAAGTTTGTTCAGAATAAGGCAGTTAAGGATTGAGGTAACATTCCTCTGGGTGCCTGCACATGTGGGTGTGAATGGAAATGAGGAAGTTGACTTGCTAGCAAAGAAAGCATTAAATCATCCACAAATAGAAATTAAGTTAGCTTTAAGTAAAGCTGAATTCAAGAGACTGATTTCATTTGATGTAAGTAAGAAATGGCAAAAGTTATGGAATAGTGGGTCTAAAGGAAGACATCTATTCCAGATTCTGGAGAGTGTTGGAAAGGAGAGGAAAAGATATGGAAATAGGAAGAAAGAAGTAATTTTTTCAAGACTGAGAATTAGACATACAGCATTGAACAATAGTCTTTATAAAATAGGTAAGCATGAATCGGGAAAGTGTGACAAATGTGGAGGGTTAGAAACAGTGAAGCATATTCTTTTTGAATGTTCTGCATATGAAAGGGAGAGATTTCAATTCATTCAAGAATTAGGATGGCTGGGAGTTGATAGTATTTCTTTAAAAGTATTGTTAGGAAATGGGTCAAGGCAATCAAGAGTGCATGAAATATTGTTTAAATACCTGAAAAACACAGGAACAATAGGTAGAATCTAGTTTTTTCCCCCCTCTCCTCGTTATCCAAATAATTATTTATTTATCTATCTATTTATTTATTTTTTGGGGTTGTTTCTTTCTTCCAAATCTATGCACACTCCACACTCCAGATCAGTAGGTGGCGGTAATGCGCCCTTTTCGCTGGTTTGCCAAACCGCCATAAAACACTAGAAGAAGAAAACGAAGGCTGCTCCGCACTGCTGTGTCGGATAAAGCTGAATCAAGGTTTGTGTTTTTAAGCATTAAGGCCCGTTCACACCAAGAACGATAACTATAAAGATAACGATATTAGCGTCCACACCAGCGAATGATACCATTATAAAAAGCCCTGTTCACACCATGAACAATAACTATAATGATAACTATATTATTGTTGTGCGTCCACACCAGCGAACGATATCTTCTGTTTATTCTAAGTGCACGCTCGTCTGTCGCTTTAAACTCTCGAGCTCGTTACAGCAGGATGAATTCTGATTGGCTGTCAATTTTTAATCCTTCATCAGCTGGAAGAAAAATCGTTTTGAAAGTGATTCCAACGATATCGTTTTTCTTTGTCTTTATCGTTATAGTTGTGGTGTGGACTCTGCTGTTCTTTAATACTGAAAACGATTTTTAGAACTATATCTTTATCGTTATCTTTATAGTTATCGTCTTTGGTGTGAACGGGCCTTTAGATGTGTTTAAGTGGACGAAAATATTCAGACAAATGCATGCCTTTCTAAGAATTGTACAATAAATAATTTTTTATGGAATATATTGTTTTATCTAACATTAATAAACGTTTATATTTTGAGTAAAGCACATCCACATTTGTGTAACAAACGGTGCGTGTTACTTCGTTTCTGTCATGAAAAACAAACCCTAACTAAAAAACCCGAAAAAAGTGAAGAGAAAAATTCCGAGTGAACTGAATCGATTCTTTCGCAGAATGATTCACTGTTTGGAAGCGCTGTAATCATCGCACGGGACGACACCTGCTTGTGGATACAATGTAAATGCAACGAGAACACAATGAATGAGTGTTTACAAACCAATAGCGAATGTTTTGATGAAAGTAGAATCTATTAAATATAATCAGCAAATTATTGAACACCAAATATAATATTATATAACTATGCAATATTATATACACACAATATAATGTGTGCGTGAGAGAATATAGTGTGCATGTATTAAATGCCTACATATTAAGTGTCTGTATGATTGTATTTCTGTGTCCAAACGTGCAGAAAAACTCTTGGTGAAGCTACTGAGATCCACGTGACACACTGTTATAAAGATGGCGTTTATTAAAGAGGAGTGTGAAGATGTGAGGATTGAAGAAGCATTCAGAGTCAAACAAGAAGATCCTGAGGAACAAACAGGTTGGTTTTCAATCTCAACGCTGAATTCAGTCTATTAATCCTTATTACAATATTGACCTCTACATAAATTAATGTTATCGCATTTGACAAAAACCTACTGACTTTGCTCACACTCACCTGCCCAAAATGACCTATAAACAATGAGTTCCAATAAATAAGTAAATACAAAACCTGTGCTAATTAACAGAGAAAAAGTTGACCAAAAGATTGAATCCGAGATGTGCTGAAAATATAGCATAATGAGAGATTTACAAGCAATTTTGAAAGGCTAGTGATTGATTTAGAGTTTATTTAATTTTGGTTACTGATTATAATGGTTTTGGTTAGTGATGGTCAGTATTTATTTATTTATGTATTTGTCCTGGAACACCAAATTAAGTAAAAGATTTTCTAAACAAAATTTCATTAGGCCTATGTTTCATTTTTGAGATAATATTCCTTATTTTTCCTGTCCCAGTCACTTTCGAAAACGTCCTATGCAACACAGTTCAAATTTAGATAGATTAATTGATATGGACACACACATACACATACCTGTTGGACAAGAATTGCGCTGCTGAATGACTGACCATGTTTGTGACTTGAACATATAAAATCTGCTTGTAAATCTGTGTAAAAAAATTAGCTGAAGACAAAACCCTGCGTATATGTGTCCACCACCACAATCCTCCGCCATCCCACTTTAACCTCTATTAACACTTTAATATACATCTGTACCTCACATTAAACAATGAAAAGTCTTTAGAACACTTGGAATATAGTGCACAGAAACTTTAGGGTGCTTTATAATGTTTTTGTGCCTTTTGTGGGGCTTAACAATAACACAGAATATACGCACAATATCCGATTTGGATTGATCTCGTCTGACTGATTCCCAATCCGGCAGAAAAGTATTGGAGCTAATACTGAGTATCAGATCAGTGATCCCTTGAGAAAACTGCTGTGTGGTGTGAGAACAGGGATCAGTTGTGTGAGTCTCAGACTAAATTTCTAATCCAAATGCAGATTATTAAATGTAGTGATGATAATAATAGTACAAAACACAGGAACCAGGACACAAGGAAACAGAAGTGAGCAAACCAAAACATGACCATCCATGAAGGAACAAGTTCTGACATGGAACAAGGGACACACATGGGCTTGAATACAACAAGGGCTAATTAGATACAGGTAGAGGCAATAAAGCATTAATATGGGGAAACAGGAAAATGGAGTACAAGGCATTTAAAATTACACTGCTCAAAACAAATAAATAAATAAGGGAACACTTAAATCACACATTGGATTGCGATAAATTAAATATTTAAGTTGGAAATATTTGCTTATATACATTGTGTAATTATTTGAGAACAATACTATGTGACAATGGTTAATGGAACCCAAAATCATCAATCCATTGAGGGCTGATTAAAAATCACAGCGTAGATCAAAGTAAAAAAATTAAATTACAGGTTGATCAAAGTTGCATGAATTTCATCAAAGTCAGTAGTAGCTAAACTCTGCAGGACAGTGGCCCTCCAATTTGCCCATCGCTGGTCAAGGCTTTTGACGAGATGGCAGATTGTGTCCTGGGGGATTGCCTGCTAGACCTGCTCTTTGTACAATACATAATGTCTCTGAGGTTCTCAGTTGGTTTCAGGTCTGGGGGACGTGCGAGCCAGTCAATGGCATTAATGCCTTTGTCATCTAGAAACTGCTTACTGACTGTGGCAACATAAGGGTGGGCATTGTCATCCACCAGGAGGAACCCAGGGCCCACTACACCAGTGTAAGATCTGACATTGGCTTTGAGGATTTTATCCCAGTACCTAACAGCAGTAAGGGTATTGTTGGCTAGCACGTGGAGATTTCTCTGGATATTCCTCCTGAGACCATCACTGACCCACTGCCAAAATTGTCATGCTGGATGATGCAGACTTAAGGGCCCAATATACTTCAAGCGAAATCGAAGAACGAACTGATGTGATGTAATTTCGAACAAAATCTAGCCAAAACGAAGTTTGTGTTCATTTTGGGAGTTCGAAACGACTTAACAAAGCGAACTTTCCGGAAAAGTTTGTTGTGGCTGCAGAACACCTTCGTACTATCATTGGCCTGTGACAATTACGTCACAGGAGGTGTGCACTGAGTCTCTGCCTTTTTTCATGCAGAACTTTTCTCTGGGTTCATTGGATAACAGTATACCGCTGCTCACGTATTTTGAACTTCGTTTTACCCCTAAACGAAGAGCGAAAAAGTACTTTGTTTTGAGTATATCGGATCCTTTAGCTTAACGTTCCCCACTGCATCTCCAGACTCTTTCAAGTCTATTACATGCTCAGTGTGAACCTGCTTTCACCCCAAAAGAAAACAGGGCGGCATTAACTGACCTGTTTTGTCAGAAACATGCACACCAGTAACCTGCTGGAAGTAATTTTTGGAGGGCTCTGGTAGTGCTCCTCCTGTTCCTCCTTACAAAAAGAAGCAGATACTGGCCCATCTCCCAGTATCTCCTTCATGCTATTGAGACTGTGCTGGGAGACACACACCAAACCTCCTTGTGACGGCACTTATGGATGTGGCATTCTGGAGGAGCTGAACTTGTGCAACCTGATTGGGTTGCAGGTACTGCCTCATGCTACAAGCAGTGAGAAGGACCCTAAAAAAGAAAAAAAACTGGAGATAAATTAGTCAGGAAGGATAAGGAGAGAGGAATTGTCTTTGGCCACCACCTGCAAAACCATTCTATTTTTGGGAGTTGTCTCACTTTTGCTTTTCCAGTTCACACGTTGTCACTTTCATGTGCACCAATGCAGGTGAAACTGATTCACAATTACTTATGATTCCTAACTGGACAGATTGAAATCCATGAAGTTTAACTGAGTTGGTGTTATGCTGTGATGATTAAGTGTTCCCTTAATTTATTGTCAACAACATAACAAAATTTGCACAAAGAAATAGATATACATAAAATAGAATTGGGGAAGGCATGCTAGGATGTTGATTTGGGCTCTGGTAGACCATGGGGGTGCCAATGGACCAAGGACATGCTGTGAATGTTTAGTCATGACAGGGAAAAAAGAACTTAGACGACTTAGACTGATCATGACAGTGAGCTCAGAGAACTCAGGGATGGCCCTCCTAGCCATGATAGGGAGCTCTGGGAACTCAAGGACAGTGCTTTCAGGGATGTTAGTTGCCATCACTGGAAACACCATGTTAGGGATCTTCAGGACCACCAGGCTTGGGACCATTGGACTGCTACCATTTGGCTTTCTACCTCTCCTTCTCCACCTCTGGGCGACCAGGTGATGACGCTGTCCCCGGACAGCGTGAGGAGATCCCTCAGCAGGATCAGTGCATGCAAAGCTTAGGTCCTGACAACATTCCTGGGCGTGTACTGAGAGACTGTGCAGTCGAACTCACTGATGTCTTCACTCCGCACTCACACATCTAGAGAAAAAAGACTCATACTTCAGAATGCTGTTCATAGACTTCAGTTCAGCATTTAACACAATCATCCCTCAACAGCTCATTAACAAACGGGTCCAGCTGGGGCTCAACACTTCGCTGTGCAACTGGCTGTTAGACTTTCTGACTGGAAGACCTCAGGCAGTACGGGTCGACAGCAACACATCCAGCACCATCACACTGAACACTGGGGCCCCCCAAGGATGTGTGCTGAGCCCCCTCCTCTTCACTCTGCTTACCCACGACTGTACACCTCACACAACTCCAACCTCTTTATTAAGTTTGCGGATGACACGACAGGTCTCATTAGCAACAGAGATGAGACAAACTACAGAAGCGAGGTGAGCCGCCTGGTTGGTTGGTGCAGTGACGTGGAGAAGACGAAGGAGATTGTTGTTGACTTCAGGAGGGTGCACACTCAGCATGCTCCTCTGACTATCAACGGTGCGTCTGTGGAGAGAGTGAGCAGCATCAAGTTCCAGGGTGTGCAGATCACAGAGAACCTCTCCTGGACCGACAACACCGCAGCACTGGCCAAGAAAGCACAGCAGCGTCTCTACTCCCTCCGCAAACTGAGAAGAGCTAGAGCCCCGGCCCCTATCATGTGGGGGCACCATCAGAGGCACCATCGAGAGCATCCTGACTAGCTTCATCACTGTGTGGTATGGCGCCTGCAACGCGTCCTGCCAGAAGACCCTTCAACGTATAGTGAGAGCAGCTGAGAAGATTGTTGGTGTCTCCCTCCCCTCTCTCCAGGACATTTATGGAACCCGTCTCACCCACAAAGCCCTCTGCATCGCAGGTGATCCCACCCACCCGACACACAGCTTCTTCAGTCTGCGGCCATCAGGGAGGAGACTGCGGAGTCTCCAGTCCAGGACCAGCAGACTGAAGGACAGCTTCATTCGTCAGGCTGTCAGGAAGCTGAACTCCCTCCCGACATTGCCCCCCTCCCCTCCCCTGTTTTTCCCCATGCACTACTGAACTCTGAACCTCAGTCCCCCCCCCCCCCCCCCACCCCAGCTCCCACAACACACTGGGACCTGCACCAGACACTTTGTATAGCATTGGTCTGCTCACTACCTCAATCAGCAGTTAACTGACCTCATTCAACTACCTCTTCAGTCAGTTTAAATAAAGAACTGCTCTCTGAGATTTTTGACACTTTTTGACTGAATAAGCTCTTTTGCACTACAATCATTATATCTGCTCTGTTTACTTCACTGGTTTGCCCTCTATCTGCCATGTGCCTAGTACTGCTTTACTTATCTTTCTTTTTACATGACCTATTTGTATAGTTGTAATTTTTATTTGATTATCTGTATTTAATGTTCTACTGTTAGTGTTATCTGCATGCATCAAGGGTCTGAGAGTAACACAATTTAAATTCTCTGTATGTATGTACTGTACATGTGGAAGAATTGACAATAAAGCATACTTGACTTGACTTCTTTACAGCCTTTGTGAGGACCGAGCACGAGGGAGTATTGGGTACCACAGAAGAAAGCAATTTGGTACTTGTGCACTGTTTGACAGAAATTATTTGTGGACACAGCGTTGACTGATAGACATTTTTGTGGTAGCGATAAAATAGAATCTAAACCAAGCTAATGCTTGTCCAAAAATGCCAAAAAACATAATTCTCAAGCTATCCCAAATTAAGTTGAGGTTGATATTGTTGATAGAACTAATAGCACTTTAAAAATGTAGCTGCACTCAGGTGCCAAAAGCAGATAATTGGTAACATTAATACAGTGCAATACTTTAATACTGTACTATGATGGGGCCTAAGACCTGGTGGATATTCTTTAAGTTTCTCCACAAAACTGAACACAAAATTTAAAAAAAAAAAAAAAAAAAAAAAATTTGAGGGCACAATATATTATAATACATTTTAGAGTGATTAACCAGTTCTCCTTAGTCAAGCTGTTTTTTTTAGATTTTAACTGCCAGAATTGAAGAATTGACGAAAGCTTCTGAGATCACAGGTAACATCTTTTTCGGTAGCTTAGTGGGTAAAGGATCTAGCAAACATGTTGGTTTTTAATACATTTTATGTCTTTTTTTTAATTATTATTTCTGTTGCTTTGTGCCATTAAACTTGGGTTAACTTGTATTTATCCTTTTCGTCTTAGCCATGATGCTGCTGAAAGAGGAGAAAAAAATTGAAGAAGAAGATCAGTATGAGAAACATCATGATTTTATTACTGGAGAAAAATCTTTTAGTTGCTCACAGACTGAGAAGACCTCACTCAAAAGAAATCAAAAGACAGGAAAGAGAAGTTCTTCCACTTGCCAACAGTGTGGAAGAAGTTTCAGTCGAAAAGGAAGCCTTAAAATTCACATGCGAATTCACACTGGAGAGAATCCTTTCACCTGCCAACAGTGTGGAAAAAGTTTCACTCAAAAAGGAAGCCTTAAAATTCACATGCGAATTCACACTGGAGAGAATCCTTTCACCTGCCAACAGTGTGGAAAAAGTTTCACTCAAAAAGGAAGCCTCAAAATTCACATGCGAATTCACACTGGAGAGAGCCCTTACACTTGCAGAGAGTGTGGAAAAAGTTTCATTAGAAGAGGAAGCCTTAAAAGCCACATGACAATTCACACTGGAGAGAAGCCTTACATATGCCCTCAATGTGAAAAGTGTTTTACACGTAAAGCAACCCTAAATGCCCACATGAAAATTCACACTGGAGATAGTCCTTACACCTGCAAACCATGTGGGAAGACCTTCTCACAAAAAGGAAATCTTAAGACTCACATGAGAATTCACAATGGAGAGAGGCCGTTCATATGTGGTCAGTGTGGAAAGAGATTCCGAAGTAAAGTGAACCTGAATTACCACGTAAGGATTCACTCAAGACAGAACCGTTTTATATGTCATCAGTGTGGAATAAGTTTCACAGACAGGAAGCACTTTAAGAAACATGTAATAACTCACACAGGGGAGAAGCCATTCTCATGTCTTCAGTGTGAAAAGAGATTTACATATCAAAAACACCTGAAACGTCATTTGCAATCTCATTATGGAAAGAAAGAGCAGTATTCTGAATGTGATAAAATGTTTAAAAAAAGAAGCAATTTTAAAAATCACCTGCACATTCACACTAGATCAAGGTCATTTAAATGTGAGCAGTGTAACAAAAAATTTATTTTGCCATCACACTTACAGAAACACCTAAAAAGTCATGCATATGTTAAACCCTATTTGTGTTCTTTGTGTGGGAAGAGTTTTAAATGGCTCAGCAATTTTAAATGGCACCAGAAAATACGTATCTGTATGAAATAAATGTTACGATAACACTGCAGCTTATTGTGAGCCAAATCTGATTTTGCACCTTCGTGATCATTTGCATTAGTCACCTCTGTACAGGTCCTTCTCAAAAAATTAGCATATTGTGAAAAAGTTCATTATTTTCCATAATGTAATGATAAAAATTAAACTTTCATATATTTTAGATTCATTGCACACCAACTGAAATATTTCAGGTCTTTTATTGTTTTAATACTGATGATTTTGGCATACAGCTCATGAAAACCCAAAATTCCTATCTCAAAAAATTAGCATATCATGAAAAGGTTCTCTAAACGAGCTATTAACCGAATCATCTGAATCAACTAATTAACTCTAAACACCTGCAAAAGATTCCTGAGGCTTTTAAAAACTCCCAGCCTGGTTCATTACTCAAAACCGCAATCATGGGAAAGACTGCCGTCCAGAAGGCCATCATTGACACCCTCAAGCGAGAGGGTAAGACACAGAAAGAAATTTCTGAACGAATAGGCTGTTCCCAGAGTGCTGTATCAAGGAAGTCTGTGGGAAGGAAAAAGTGTGGCAAAAAAACGCTGCACAACGAGAAGGGGTGACCGGACCCTGAGGAAGATTGTGGAGAAGGACCAATTCCAGACCTTGGGGGACCTGCGGAAACAGTGGACTGAGTCTGGAGTAGAAACATCCAGAGCCACCGTGCACAGGCGTGTGCTTTTGAACCAGAAACAGCGGCAGAAGCGTCTGACCTGGGCTACAGAGAAGCAGCACTGGACTTTTGCTCAGTGGTCCAAAGTACTTTTTTTTTTTTCGGATGAAAGCAAATTTTGCATGTCATTCGAAAATCAAGGTGCCAGAGTCTGGAGGAAGACTGGGGAGAAGGAAATGCCAAAATGCCTGAAGTCCAGTGTCAAGTACCCACAGTCAGTGATGGTCTGGGGTGCCATGTCAGCTGCTGGTGTTGGTCCACTGTGTTTTATCAAGGGCAGGGTCAATGCAGCTAGCTATCAGGAGATTTTGGAGCACTTCATGCTTCCATCTGCTGAAAAGCTTTATGGAGATGAAGATTTCGTTTTTCAGCACGACCTGGCACCTGCTCACAGTGCCAAAACCACTGGTAAATGGTTTACTGACCATGGCATTACTGTGCTCAATTGGCCTGCCAACTCTCCTGACCTGAACCCCATAGAGAATCTGTGGGATATTGTGAAGAGAAAGTTGAGAGACGCAAGACCCAACACTCTGGATGAGCTTAAGGCCGCTATCGAAGCATCCTGGGCCTCCATAACACCTCAGCAGTGCCACAGGCTGATTGCCTCCATGCCACGCCGCATTGAAGCAGTCATTTCTGCAAAAGGATTCCCGACCAAGTATTGAGTGCATAACTGAACATAATTATTTGACAGTTGACTTTTTTTGTATTAAAAAACACTTTTCTTTTATTGGTCGGATGAAATATGCTAATTTTTTGAGATAGGAATTTTGGGTTTTCATGAGCTGTATGCCAAAATCATCAGTATTAAAACAATAAAAGACCTGAAATATTTCAGTTGGTGTGCAATGAATCTAAAATATATGAAAGTTTAATTTTTATCATTACATTATGGAAAATAATGAACTTTTTCACAATATGCTAATTCATACAAAACAAAATATAAAAATAAGGAGACTTGGAGAGTAGTTTTATTATCTTGTCATATGTGTCATAAGTAAATGTGTCTTGTATATATGAACTCCTGTATTCATAGCTGACAGTCTTTATTGTTTCAAATATTGAGATGTTGTAGTAGGCACCCTCTAATTTCAAACTGTATGGTGGCATTGCTTCATTCCATATAATGAAAACTCAGAATCAAAATATTATTTAAACTTCTGTCTTGCTCTTAAATGCCACAATGTAAATGAAAGATAATTAAAAAGATATAAACAAAGAATAAATCAAATAATACAGTGCAATGTTTAATATTTTATTTGAGAGAATACACCGGTAAACATTTGGTGTCCAACTGGACTTGAATATGGCTATAGTTCATCGTTTCATCTGTTGATATCTTGAAGCGGTTTTCCACCTGCAAGTTGTGTAATTGAAATTGTGCAGTGAAATTCTTAGGTGCAAGTCTCTGTAACATGGCAGTATAAAAAACACGATGTATGTGTGGCAGTGTGAGTAAACGGGAGAAGTGGAAAAGGCTAAAATCATTAACATTTAAATTCCTCTAAGCCCACCCATCCCTTCCTGATTAAAGGGAAATACAACTGTATCTAGGGAACCACCCTAGTTCACCAACTACGCCAACCCGGGGGCCTACTACCGGAGATCGCCCTTCACAGTAAAATACACCAGGCACACAGGTTCGTAAAGGCTGAGTCAGATATCAGACGAGGTGTCAATTTTAACAATGACAATCTTTATTTTAGATAATAGAAAGTACCACACTAATTCAGTAAAACCAATCACTCACACACAGTTTACTAATCCAGAATTGGGCTTGGCCACATTAGTCCAGGAAACACAGCGGTCACGTGTACACACACCACCGCATACCACACCTCACTGTGAACACTGCATTCAGGCAAAAGACCCACCACCATAGAAGAGACGCTGATTCTCTGCAGCTGGCTGCCCCAATTTTATATATAGTACATATAGATATATATATAGTACAGATCAAAAGTTTGGAAACATTACTATTTTTAATGTTTTTGAAAGAAGTTTCTTCTGCTCATCAAGCCTGCATTTATTCGATCAATAATACAGAAAAAAAATGTAATATTGTGATATATTATTACAATTTAAAATAATTGTTTTTAAATTTATTATACTTTAAATTATCATTTATTTCTGTGATGCAAAGCTGAATTTTTAGGATCATTATCACATGATCCTTTAGAAATCATTCTAATATGACGATTCATTATCAAAGTTGGAAACAGTTCTGCTGCTTAATATTTTTTCAGAACATGTGATACTTTTTTAGGATACTTTGATGAATAAAAGTAAAAAAAAAAAAAGAAGCTATGTTTTTAAAATATAAATATTTTGTAATAACAATATACACTACTGGTCAGTAATTTGGGGTCAGTAATTTATATAATAAAATCAATACTTTTATTCAGCAAGGATGTGTTAAATTGATAAAAAGTGATAGTAAAGAAAATATATTATTAGAATATATATTATTAGATTTTTTTTTTTTTTTTTTTGAATAAATGCAGTTCTTTATAACCTTTTATTCATCAAATATATTAGACAGCAGAACTGCTTCCAACACTCATAATAAATCAGAATATTAGAATGATTTCTAAATGATCATGTGATAGACTGGATGTTACATGTGACACTGAAGGCTGGAGTAATGATGCTGAAAATTCAGCTTTGCATCACAGGAATAAATTATTATTTTTTAAAGTATATTCAAATAGAAAACTATTATTTTAAGTTGTAATAATATTTCACAATATTACTGTTTTTTCTGTATTTTTGATCAAATAAATGCAGGCTTGATGAGCAGAAGAAACTTCTTTCAAAAACATTAAAAATAGTAATGTTTCCTATTTTTTTTTTTTCAGATATTCATGTTTATATATATATATATATATATATATATATATATATATATATATATATATATTTTTTTTTTTTATTATTATTACCACAAATATTATATTATTGTTGCTTTTGTTAAAATAACAAAAGATGGTCACAAGATAAATATTCAGATTTTTTCCCCCAGTATAGTCTGTTTTATTCAAACAATTATGAAATTTTTTGCATTTAGATACACAAGAACTTTGCCTGTTGAATATTAAAAACAACTGAACAAACAAAAAAATCTGGATCTCAATGTCTGCCAT
The DNA here is from genome assembly GCF_018340385.1 of Cyprinus carpio. Lineage (NCBI taxonomy): Eukaryota > Metazoa > Chordata > Actinopteri > Cypriniformes > Cyprinidae > Cyprinus > Cyprinus carpio. The sequence continues at coordinate 23,791,983 of NC_056575.1, forward strand.
GCAAATTAACTGTTCCTGCTCATCTCCAGACTGGATCTCTGCACTTTCCCAAATTGCAGATTCAATTATTAGATCTGTCAGCATTAATATTTTTATAGTTAGAATTTTTTTTTTTTTTTTTTGTCAATTTGTGTGTCCCAACCAGACGTGATGCGACACAATAAACTGCATTCTCCGTGCAGTTTTTGTCCTAACCACCCGTGACAGCGACAAAGAAATCTAGGGTTTTTATTTCTGCGAAGAAGCTGGAAAGGAACAACATACAAAATATGACAGTGATAATCTTGGGTAATGATTATGTGCTTTATTCAATGTTAAATGTGTCTAATGTGAGTTTGAGTATTATTTTGCATTATCTTTATAGCCATAGTGAAAGCAACAATAGATATTTTACCTCAGATCTTAAAAATAAATTAGGCTAAAGCAAACTTACATTAAAACTGTGAACTCACTGCGAACCAACATCCATAACAAAGATGGTATCACTCACTCAAAACTGTTCAGTCTATTCAAATTTGAATCACCTATTGTCCACTTTTCTTTACTTCACACTTGCCATGTTTTTGCTGTCACATCATACTGTATATCTACACTGGACACGACAAACCATTGCAAATCATTTGAACTTTGTGTCAGCACATCATAAATAGAATGAGTCAGCAGTTTTCTGTCGGGGATTTGTCACGCCGCTCTGCGCCACATCCAGTGTAGACAGCATCACTGATTATAATAAGTTCTATTATTTTATTATTGCGTCTGGTGTAGACACAATGTAAGTTAATGTCACTTTCTGATGCTGCGTTTGAATTTTCATGCCACATTATTTGAAATTAGCACGGGCCAAATATTTGGGCCGCCTATTGAGGAACCCTGACATATAGTGAAGCCAAGGAAGTAAAGCGGAGCAGCCAGCAAAACAGGCATCCAAACGGAGGTTTAGACAAGACACAAAGCCCACTGTAATGCAAATTGCATGTTGGCTTACACCGGTAACGCGACTCACATGGCACAGAAACTGTTACGTGTTAAATGCATTCCCATGAAAACAGCTGACAGCATCCCACGAAGCTCCTCAGTCCACCCTTAAACAAAAAAATAAATAAACCCATGAAGCCCACAAACAGACCACAATGCAATCACTGCCAACAGCTCCTACCTTACAAACATCCACATACCCCACCGGAAGTAAGGTGACTCGCTACCTGAGGCAGAGAAGACGCACACACATAGCGACACTACAGCCCTTTTAATATGCCACAAAATGAGCCTAATAAAAAAATCACTCCCTTTCTTATTAATGGTTTACGTCCGAGGTAGACAGCATTGCTACATATGCACAATTGACAATACATAAATAACAATAAAACACATTTTACACAAGATACACCGTATATACATGGAATAGACAGTATATAAAGTTTACAAATGTTACAACCAAATGCAATCACAGTAGTCACAGTAATTGTCAGTATTACTCACAATAATAACACAGTGAAGTATAATGTCTATGTTGTTATAGGAAGCAGTTGATGCGTTGTAAAGTTTAGTGCAAATAGCTTGGCAGAGTGCTGAAAAGAGATGATTTAGCCTGCTTTGAGAATATGTATGGGCTGAGCAGTACAAAGACATTCTACAGTGCCGCAAGTTAAAGTTAGTGTATCTAATCTGTTAATAAAGTGCTGTGCAAGTGTAGGTGAGGTGTGGTGTTTATTTTTATTGGCTGGAGTTCAGCAGTCTGATGGCCTGCGAGAAGAAGCTGTCTCGCAGTCTGCTGATGCGTGTCCTGATACAGTGGTATCGTCTGCCTGATGGTAGCAGCGAAAGCAGTTTATGGCTCATGTGGCAGGAGTCTCTGATTATCTTTCGTGTTTTCCTCACACATCGCTGGGTGTAGATGTCATGGAGGCAAGGAAGCTCACCTCCAATGATGTAGTAGGCTGTCCGAACCACTCTCTGAAGGGCTTTGCGGTTGAGAGCAGTGTAGTTCCCGTACCAGGCAGTGATGTAGCCAGTCAGGATGCTCTCTACGGTACATCTGTAAAATTGCTTCACTTGCGTCCCGTCAGTGATGATGGGGGAGTGCTGACTGTTCTGTTTCCTGTAGTCCACCACTAGCTCCTTGGTCTTACAGATGTTCAGAGGGAGGTTATTAACGTGGCACTAGTATGTCAGTGTGCGCAACTCTTCTCTGTAGGCTGACTTGCCATTGTGTCATCTGTGAATTTGATGATGACGTTGGAGCTGTATGGCTACACAGTCATGTGTGTACAGGGAGTACAGGAGAGGACTGAGAACACAGACCTGTGGGGCACCGGTGTTGAGGGTCAGTGGGGAGGAGATGTTGCTGCCAACCACCTGTTGTCTGCCTATCAGGAATTCCAGGATCCAACTGCACAGAGAACTGTTTAGACCCAGACCCTGAAGTTTCACCACAAGCTTAGGGGGTATATGGTATTAAAAATGAGCAGTAGTCAACCAACATTGTTCTCACATATGTGTTCCTCTTGTCCAGTGCAGCGTCCAGAGTGAAGGCAATTGGACTTCCTTATGAAACTTTATGGTGTCTGTGTAAACATCGATGTCATCATCAGATGCATCCTGGAACATGTCCCAGTCAACATAATCAAAATAGCATCAGATTGGACCGAACAAAGCTGGATTGTCCTGAGGGCAGGTGTTTCCTGTTTCTGCTTCTGCCTGTAAGCAGATGTAATAATGACTGCTGTAAATACTCTTGACAGCCAAAAAGTTTGTTCCAGAAATGTGAGGTATTCCATATCAGGGGAACAAAGAGACTGGATAAGATGTTCATTCCTCCGATCACATCATGAGTTGCTGATCATGAAGCATACACCCCGTCCTTTGCTTTTCCCTGAGATGTCCCATATTCTGTCTGCTCGGTGCACTGAGAATCCTGAGGGTTTGATGGCAAAGTCTGGTACCTCCTGGGACATCCAGGTTTCTGTGAGGCAAATAATACAGCAGTCCCTCATCTCATGCTGAAAAGAGATCTGCACTCTCAGTTCGTAGAGTGTATTGTCCAGGGACTGGACGTTTGCCAGTAGGATACTGGCTAGCGGGTGTTGGTTTGCGCAGCATTTTAATCTGACAAGGATACCAGCTCTCTTTCCTCTCTTCTGGCTCGGTTTGCATTGTCGTGGTTGGGCTGCCCAAACAAACGCCTCCGATATGTTGTTTTAAACATTGAGTATGCATTGAGGAACTTAAGGTTCAGTTTGTGGTGAGCTACTACAGAACCGATATACAAAAGTGTCTGTCTGTCTGTTGTAAACAATAAGGCTGACAACATCCAAAAGAAGAAACATGAAAATAATGGACAAAACAAATTAAAGCTGCCAGGTTGAGTCGAAGCTCACAACATGTCAGCCAAGCTTTTACAACATGTAAGCTTTAATTAGTTTATAAGTCAAGTTGATTTTATTTACACAATGCACACTGTTTACACAGCTTTACATAAAAAAACTGCAGTAAAGCCTCAACTATAAATCACATTTGATGCAAATGCTTAGTATAACCATACAACCAAATGCATAACCTGAACCACATTAACACTAGAGATTTTCCTATTTGTCCAGTGTCTGTGCTATTCTTCTCTCAAAAGTTATAATTGCTAAAAATGTCTTTGTGGCAAGCAGAGCCGATCGTCCCTATACACAAAGTATGTAGGTTGCATAGGGCCCTCGAAACGCCAGGGGGGGCCCCTTGCTCTCAACAATTATTTAAATTTTGTTTCGTTTTTGATTTTGGTCAGCCGTTATGAAAACGTAATTTTCCTTTCCTTAATGCGATGTCGTTCTTTCTATGTAACATCCAAATCAGTCAAATCATGTAACGTGACTGCATCTCCTGCCGTTCTTGCTCGATACAAAAAAAAAAAAAACACAAGTTAAATTAATTTTGAACAAGAGCTTTCTGTGTGCACGATTTGAGACAGAGTGAAACAGGCACATTTAGGCTAAATGTATGCTTGGCTAAAAAGGTAAGTCTAAACTGGGAGTGTCCAAACTTGTCCCTGGAGGGCCACTGTCCTGTAGAGTTCAGCCCCAACCCTTAATAAACACACCTTACACACCTGTCTTCAGGCTCATTAGAGACTTCCAAGCAAGCGAGTTAGAGCTGGTTGGAACTAAAATCTGGAGAACATTGGCCCTCCAGGAGCAGGATTGGACACACCGGTCTAAAAACGGCTACATTAATTGAGTTTTGGATTTAAAAAACAGAAAGAGATTAGACTTTTTTGGTAGATACTGGTAGGTTATTCCAAAATTTAGGGCAATCTATAGCAAAAGCTCAGATCTCTTTGTTTCAGTCTGGACTTACCGACAGAGAACAATGGATTGTGCATATCAGAAAGATATCCAGGAGCTAGGCCTTTCAGTGATTTAAAAACAAAAATTAAAATTTTAAAATCTATTCTTAATTCAAACAGCAAAGAGGTTGTAATGGGGTGATATGTTCAAATTTACATCTGCCTGTCAAAAGCCTGGCTACAGCATTTAGAATTATTTGTAAACTCTTTATTGATGAGTGATTAATGCCTTAATAGAGGGAACTGCAGTAATCCAGGTGAAATGAGATAAAGGGATGAATTAATTTTATCAGAATTCTTCAGAGAGGGGAAGGATTTAACTTTTATTAGGAGTTCCAAATGAAAAAAAAGGAAAAAAATATATATATTATTGGGGTCATGAAGTGTTAACTTTTCCTGCTCTGTCCCTGACCATGGTCGGAGATGACAGTGGAGACTTGTTCACTGCTCCAGGGCCAAAGTAGCTTTCTAATAAAACTTTGGGGTTAACTCACTTTACCTTCTGTCAGCAGCTAGTGAGCAAACAAATCACAACTTGATTTGGTCCAAAGATTTATTGTTTACAATAGATGAACCGTGATTAACAGTACAGCCCAAGCGGCCACCTCCCTCTCTCTCTCGTGAAGCCAACAAGGAAGTGAATTACACTGTAATTTGTCAACTGGCCGCTAGAGGCTGCATGCAAAAGGGAGTCAATCCCATAGACTCCCCATGTTAAAATGCCCAACTTTCAGCAGAAAAAAAATGTTTACAGCCTAGTTCAAAAAATTATTTTGGTCTATATATCTAATTTTGCCTTCATGACAACTGTGAGGGGGGTGGATTTTTTTTATAACTCATCCTTTTAAATTATATTAAAGGGACACTTGTCATTATTCACTTACCCCATGTCGTTCCAAAGCCGTAAAAGTTAATTCGTCTTCGGAACACAATTTAAGATATTTTGGATGAAAACCGGTAGGCTTGAGACTGTCCCACAGGAGGGGAATTGTTGAATAAAGTTGATATTTTTGTTTTCTTCATGTACAAAAAGTATTCTCGTCGCTACATAATGTTACGGTTGAATCACTGATGGCAGATGGACTATTCTGACGATGCTTTTCATACTTTCCTGGACCTTGACACTGTTATTTTTTGTAATTTATTTTTAGTTTAATTTTCAATATGTGTTAAGTGCAGGCCTTTCTTCTAAAATTTGCATGGATTTATTTATATGTTGAGAGTAGGACCTGAGCGATATCATGTGAGGTGGTGTTCGTTCACGCGTGCGCTGAAACAAACTGGGTACCCGGCTGGCTTGCTGCCAAACATGTATGCGAGCTTGCTTCCATTCAGTAATTAAAACATGGGGAAATGCACGTTTTCGGACCTCTGGCTGGAGGACTCAAGATTTAAAGACTGGCTTGGGCCAGTAGTTGGCAACAGCAGCGAGGCTTTTTGCCACGTCTGCAAGAAGACAATTAATATAACCTGGGTGGCGGTGAATGGCGTCAAATCGCATATGAAATCAAATAACCACCAAGCTAGGATGCGCGGACGTAGCGAGCAGCTTCCCATATCAATGTTCTGTGCTACGGCTGCATCAACGACCTCAACCTCCACTTCTTTGCCCTCAACCTCCACTGCTCTCCTGATGCAAACCACTGCCAGCAGTAGTCCTAACAGCATCGTCAACAGGTGCGTGACAGACGTCAGACAGCAGACGCTATGTACTATCACCACCGCTACATTGAGAACTGAGGTGCTGTGGTGTTTAGACCTAGCAACTAAATACCACTCTTTCAGTTCGAACGATGGCATTGGAGATCTGTTTCTAAATATGTTTCCGGACTCCGACATAGCGAAATCCTTCGCTTTAGGCAAGGATAAGTCCACTTACATGATCAAATTTGGTATTGCACCAATACAATTTTAAGAAGCAACTGGTAGAGACCATAAACAAAGCAGTGCCGTTCGTCCTAATGTTTGACGAAAGCCTCAACCAATCCTTAAAAAAAAAACAGATGGACATTCATATTCATTTTTGGAAGATGGTTGTGACAGGTCAAGATATTTTGGCTCCGAATTCCTGGGACACACAAGAGCTGATGACCTGCTGCAGCATATCAAAGTAAGTTAATTTTCTTTGAATTTTTGGTAGACCTATATGCTAACACATAGTTGTTTGCATTCAAACATTTTCACGCATTTGTGATCATTTTATTATTTAGCCTACTGTTGATTTTCGGTAATAGTAGCTATAATATTGGAAAATTGATTTAATTAAATGGAAGTTGGAGTAGACTAACTTACCTGTTAAATATGCAAATTCAGGATTAATAGCTCCAGTCAAGGCCTCAAGCAGGCAGGACATGGGGTCCTGCTCCACCTCTCAAATTGACTCAATATCTAGGCCAGTGGTTCTTAAACTTTTCACAGAGTACCCCCTCAGAAAATATTAGGCTTTCCAAGTACCACCATTGTGACTAACATGGCTTGTGATGGGCATAGTGTTATAGACTTACTGTAATGCTTAATCTGAAGGTTTTGCATGGCTCTGATAAAGCTAAACATAAATTATAGGGATTTTGTTTAAATGATTTTATTGTATGTTTAATTGTATCCTGAGTACCACCAATAGTGAGCCATAGCTGGAGAACCAATGATCTAACTTAGACAAAACAGTCCTTACATATCTATCACTGTCAAATGTAGCCCAACACTTGGCTCATGTTTTACTTTAGGTTAATAATGTTATAATTATAGGCTAAGGTTGTCTAATAAAGCAATAAGCCCTGCGAAGCCGTGTTTTACAGTGGATTTAATCGCAGGGCTTATTGCTTTTATAAAAAAAAAATTATAAAACGGTTAATATTCATTTAAATATTTATTTTATTAATAAAATAAACACCAGCAACAAAAAACATATAATGTAAATAACACATTTATTCCTCCTCCAAGATATGAAGTTCCAAAGAGTTTGCTAAGCAACACATGCAGCAACAAAGCATCACAAACAGCAGTTGCGCAGTCACACTAATGTAATGCGGTCACAGGTGTGAGTTTGTGTGGAGTAATTTACAACGGCTTTGAACACGGCTCAACCAATCAGAATAAATGCAGTTTACTTCAACAATAAATGTTATTCAAACAATCTTTCTTCTATGTGACAATTCACAGGAATGTGTTGCACAACTGAACATGAGGCAGCTTCTGTCAATTGGAATGGATGGCCCCAATGTAAATTTTAAGCTCTTAGATCTCCTTCAAAAGGAGCATGCTGAGCTGCATGGAGGCACTCAAGTCATAATGTTTGGGAGCTGTGGACTTCATACCCTCCACAATGCCATGAAGGCAGGCTTTACAGCCTGGCAACTTGAAAAACTCCTGCGAGCAATGCATTTTCTGTTCTACAATGTCCCTGCCCGGAAAGAGGACTTCACGAACCTCACCAGGTCCTCTTGCTTTCCCCTCTCTTTCTGCGGCCATAGATGGGTGGAAAATGTTTGCAGAGAGAGCAATCAAGGTTTGGCCCATGCTTCAAAAGTTTGTGGATGCTGCAGAAGATAAGAGGGTCCAAAAAACCAGCACGGCCTCATATGATGCCATCTTGGCAGCGCGAGGGGATCCTCTCGTCATCACAAAGCTGGAATTCTTCCTTGCAATTGCAAGAAGTTTTAACCCCTTTTTACAGAGATACCAAATAGATGAGCCAGTGTTGCCTTTTTTGGTAAAAGACCTAACTAAGCTCCTGATGGTAATTATCACTGTAAAGATTTTGATTAATTAATTTGAATGATTAACCTATATTAATTGATAGGATAAATCACTCGCTGTAAATCACTCGCTGCTCTTGGCTGAATAACTTTTGTAGCTTTAATAAGAATCAGCATATATTTAATACATACAGTGAAAACTAAGAAGTGTTTATTTTTTATGTTTGATTATTCAGTTTCTGTTGTTAAATAACTCTAATGTAGGATAACCTCAATCCCTAAGCCCTGTGGTTTACACTGATGTTAAAATAACACTTCTTATGGTACAGTTAAACACTGGAGCAAAAAGAATGTGAAACAAGTAAGTTAAATATATTTTAAAGGTAATTTAAGTTTATTTTTCACACTTTAAGCATTATCTATTGCAATGGTTCCCAACCTCGTTCTTGGAGGCCCCCCAACACTGCACATTTTGCATCTCTCCTTTGTCTGACACACCTATTTCAGGTCTTGGAGTCTCTACTTAATGAGCTGATGATCTGAATCAGGTGTGTTTGATTAAGGAGACATGGAAAACCTGCAGTGTTGGGGGGCCTCCAGGAACGTGGGAATATGGCATTATTTAATAAGTTAGCGCATATCGCACTTTTCTTCAATATCGTGCAGCCCTACTTTCTAAGCATTGATGTGCAAACATTTCCTTTCTAAGCATTGACGTGAATGTTTAATAGGCACTTAATGTTTAATAGGCACTTCTGGGTGTTGAAATTAACACATATTTCTGTCTTTATCTTTCGATGCCGTCTGACCATTCTCAGTCCTTGCATGAGCTCACAGAAAGAAGTAAATGAACATGAAGGCTTTTAGTCTGCTCACAAACTTCTTCAAAGTTTATTATTACATTCACACATTATATAGTTGCATTGCAAGGGGTGGTGTAGTGGTTTATACAATAAGCATTGTACACTACATCATATAGGAATGTCTAGCAAACAATGGGTTTTCCTTCCTGCTGCCTCTAGAGCCCATAGAATGTAGATTACATCAGTATGTTATATAGAATGGAAGTATGGCCAGGAAGTTCTGAACATATTAGTTATACACTTGGCCAAGGATACCTCAACTCTGAGCAGAAGGGCTGACCTAACTCAATAACCTTCGGGCCTATAGCCCCCGTCCTGATCTGAACATCTGAACTCATGAGGAAATATACATGTGGGCGCATGTGTGTATAGATTGAGATAGAAAGAGGTAAGACAGAGTAGAGAGAGAGAGAGCACAGAAAGGCAGGAGGATTTGAAGAGAGGCAAAATCACAGAAACATCTGGCAGAGAGCATAATATAATCTAAAACTGGGCAAACCAGGAAACAAGATAGGGGAATTCTCTGTTCTGAACTTCAGGAGAGAATGTTTGCAGTGCCTTGTTAAGGTTGTTAAAAAACTGCAGGACAAATGCCCCTTAAAATTCCCTGTGGTTAGGCAGATTGCCTGTTTGGATCCTGCAAGGATGAACAGGGACCCTTAGTGGTGCATCACTCAAATGAAGAATTTAGTGCAGACATTCATCCAGGGAAAGCAGCTGGCACGGGCTATTGCAGCTGGTAAGAAAATATTGTATAGGCACAGTAGAAGTGGATAGGTTATTTAAGTTGATTAAGGTCTTGTGCTAGGAATCTCATTTGTGGTTTGTGCCTTTTTACTCTGAGAAATGTGAAAATGTCTTGTTTTTTTAAAATGCCAAATTAAAGTATTAAGATCTGGAAAAAATCTATGCACTCATAGCTCTCTATATAGATACTGTTATGTGTATCTGTGGTGTATGTACTTTGTCAAATGGATGAAGTAGTTGACTGGAATGTATTAATGACATGAATATATCTTAATTTTCCTTTCAATATTGTAGGTGATGTCATCATTCAGCAGTTCACATCGTTTCTCTCTGTTGAGGGCAGAGAAGAAGAATTTGTGTCTTTTCAACCCCTGAGTCAGCGTCTGGATGTCTTTCTCCACTCCAAACTCTGCACGTCCCACCTTGACCTGCTAAAATTCTGCCAAAGTGTTCTCCTCCTGTACCATGGACAAGCCACAGTGGAGAGAGGCTTCTCAGTGAACAAGGAGGTAGAAACGTGCAACCTGCTTGACGAATCTCTCGAAGCCCTCAGATTAATCTGCGATAAGGTAATTGGCTGTGGTGGCACTCTCAAAGTTCCTCTTACCAAGGAGCTCCTGGCCTCTGCTGCTTCAGCGAGGTCACATTACAGGCTATACCTGGAAAATGAATGAAAAAAGAAGTCGAGTGCCACACAAGAGCTAAAGAGGAAAGCAGCAGAGAAAGAACTGGAGGATCTCCGGAACCAGCGGCAGGTACTCAATGTTGTGTGCGATTCACTTGAAGTTGATGCCGACAAGTTTGCAGAGATTGCAGAGGGAAAGACAGGAACAAAGATGGCTGAGCTCATTACAAAATCCAACTCTCTTCGAAGAAGATACAAGGACAAAAAAGCTGAACTGCTCCAAGTGGACAAATTGATAGAAGAAAAGGCCACACAGTTGAGGCACTTGTGATCCTGTTGACTAACTGTAATTTTACCAAGCAACTTTGACTTTTGTTAGTTCCCTTGGTTATATATCCAGCATTTCAAAGGGGGATTTAAGTTGTAGCCTAAAGTGGAGGTTGTATAGGGAAGTGTGTTTGCATGGAACCTATTGGTGTAAGGCACATAGTTAACGAGATATTCTGCACTTTATTAATAAGGCACTTTATTCTACTAAGGGCCAAATTCAAATGTTAAAGGCAGTGAAATCTGTCACATACTTACATAATTACAGTGTAAAGTTGCACTTTATTATTATCTGGTTGCTTACTCTTTTTATTATTCAAGGCCCAAATTGAACCACTTGTAAATTTGGTTCAAATTTTGATACATAGCTCTTCATTCAAATGTCCAACATTGTTATGCAATTGTTACTTTTCGACATTGATTAAAAACTATGGACAAAGGCTCATTGTGACATCTTGATTAATCCCTCTGCTTTACTTAAATGTGTCAGCTTAATTTATTTTAATAACACCTGTGCTTACTTCACAGCCACCTCTTTTTTAGATTGCTCACACATCAGACTTACTGACTAATGATCTATGAAGAAGATGTGTCCTTCCTATTCTGTCTTTATTTCTATTCTTATCTCTGTGGGTAGTTTTTGAGTTCAGTGTTGATGTTAAGTTATAATGACCTCGTTACATTGTGATGCAATATGTTATTCCATTTGGAAAGATATTTCATTTACGCCACTACAGTTGCAGCTTGAAGTCGCGCTGGTATTAAAAAATGTAGTAAAAGGTATTAAATTCAACTTAAGAAGTTCTGTATATACCTGTCAGGAACGTGAAGAGAGAGAACTCAAATGCATAGGATTCGTGCAACAGTTTATTTGGCATAATAGAAAATCCAATAATAATCCAACGTGTAGTGACACACACACGAACAGAAACCTGGTGTAACAACTCCAGAGCCGTCCGTACAGACACCTGCGGACACAGGCTGTGGAGACCACCTCTGTTGCAATGCCCAACGTGACGTGGAAACGAGACAGAGGATCTCGGGCACATGGCCAACAGAAAGACTCCTCGTCTAGGCGTCCTGAGCACAGCAGCAGAAGAAGGTAAGGAAACAGACACACAGCACAATCACAGTGACAACACGAAATCTACTGACAACAAGGGGCAGACACAGCAGAGAATAAAAGGGAGAATGGGAACAAGTGACAGGTGAGGGCAATCAGCTCGTGATCTGCACACACCAGCGCTGATTGCCCAGGTCATGGGCTGCAGAAAATGACAGAACACAGACAACAGGGAAGCCGATGAAGCACCCTGAACTGTGACAATACCCTGTTCATTTTGGGATGGAGTATCCCTATAAATTTTAACCCATTAATGGGTGAGTCATGGTATGTTTTTTGTGTTAGTTTTTACTAATTCATTGTGTTGATGATTTTTACACAGTAAATGTGTCAGAAAGGTTTGCACAAAGATGTGTAAACGTGTATAATTTAACACATGTGCTGTCCTTTACTACATACATTATGTTAAAAAAAAATACATGAAATTCTAAACAAAATGTTGATGGAAAAATCATTGGTTGTTTAGCTTAGTCAAAATGTTTATTATGGTGAAATATCAACAATTACATTCATAGAACTGCAGACTATATGTACAATTTTAAGCAGTCAAAAAAGAAATGTCCAACACAGGACAAAACAGTTTTCATCTCATTAGGTAACATGACACATAACCCCACCTTCATAATCAGTTCACTTTTTTTTCAAACTTTGCTGGATTCATGTACACTGGTGGCCAAAAGTATTTTGAAAGAAGTCTCTTTGATGCTCTAAAAACATTTCTTATCACTGTCTGTACTCCTCCATCTTTTCCACAGGAGAAAAAAAAAGTCATTATCAAAATAGCCTTTTAAAAGCCGACACAGAAAGCCCCGGAGGGTGGATTTTATTAACTAAGTTACAACTTGAAGAACTGACAAAAAGAATAAGAAAAAGATTCAAGCTCCAGTAAAGAAAGATGAATCAGAACAGATGACAGTGATGTCTCCAGTAAATGCTCCTCCACCACTTATTCAGCCAAGCCCCCCTGCAGCAGTCCCTCCAAATGCACACCAGATCCCTGCACCCATCATAAATATCTATACTCAACAACCAGGGCCAAAGGGATAGAAAAGAAAACCAGTATAGAGAGAACAGAGAGGAAGAAGCAAGCCTTATACTGGTCCTCCAGGAGTGTGCTGGAGATGGGGACAACATGGACATAATAAGAATGACTGCCCCACCAATCCATGGCAACAGCCACCTAGGAGTGAAAGGGGGGAGAGTTGGCAGCAGCCCACCCAGGGTCCATTGCAGGGCCCAGTAAACCCTTGGGGAGGTCCAAATCAAGGATATTAGGGGTGCCCAGAGAATCCAGTTGGGGAGAGTCAGCTTCCAATTTTAACAACTAAAGCTGATCAAGAACCTATTCTGCAAATTGAATTAGAGGGAAAACCCACACCAATGATGGTACACACAGGAGCTGTATATTATTATTATTATTACATTTTTATTTAACATGGACATCACAGTTACATTGGACAAACCATTTGCACTTGCTTAAGTGTTTTAGCACACATGCTAATTTTCAACACCAGTCCACAGGAGGCTTTTCAGAGAACCAAAAATAAATAAATAGATAACAATGTTAATGATAATAAATAATAGTAACAATGTTAACAATAAAAGTAATAACAATACTAATAAAGAAAAAGTGAAAAAGAAAAAATTAACAAAATTACAACAAGAAAAGAAAAAATAAATGAAAAGAAGTGACAATACATTCAGAATTATTTACATACATAAGCTATAAAGCAAAGACAACATAATCAGACAATATTGCAATGGTAATTTGGTATGAAGAACTATTCATGTGAGCACTGTTTTTTTTTTTTTTTTTTTTTTTTTTTTTTTTAACCATTGTCTAAGTCCTCCGTTAAAAGCATTACCTCTAAAAGCATGGTCTCTAGTTTTAATTTAGTAGGTAAAGCATTCCAGCTGTTTGAACTTAAATTTGTCCGTAGTTGATTTTAATTTTGATTTACCACTTTTAACCATCCAGTTTATGTTAAAGTCTCCAAACATAATACATTCACAACAGTTGTAAACAAGAAAAAGAAGGTTCTTCAGTTCATTGTAGAAATTTACATCATGACATGGAGGATTATAAAGCACAACTATATTAAATTTCATGTTTGAAGAAATAATTACATTCAATCTCAAGCATTCCACGTTCACATTCAGGTCAAGTTCTAAACATTTAAAGTGTTCCCTAATATAAATTAAAACACAACCTCTCCTTCCTTTGGCCCTATCTCTCCTATAACAACTATATTCTGGTATATTAATTAGGACAATAGGGACATCATGATTCAACCAAATCTCAGATATGCACAAAAAAATCCAAATTAGAAGCAATAAGTAAATTCTATATCTGGCCTATTTTTGGTAATATGCTTCTTATATTTATATGTTCTCACAATATTCCTTTAGGTTTAGTTTCAGAGTTCCAGATTATTCTTACACGACTGACAGCTTGAAAGATCCTTGACTTCCTCTGTTTCAACGTTGCGTGATATATTGCTAGACTTTTTGCCCTTGCGGGACTCTGTCTTTGTTGACATGCATCCGTTATCACAGACGGGCCATCATTAGAATAACAGTCCATGGCTGGTATACTATATGGATTAATATGCGGCATAACCAAATCCCAAAAAATATAGTTGTGTTTTCTCTGATAAAATGCGCAGTAGGTCAACGATAATGCGGTGAGCTTTTGCAACCAGAGTCCTTGGGTGTATTGCACGTGAGTAAAACAGGCATCGATACTAGAATGCAACAGATGACGAGGTACGGAGATGATTGCGGTATTGCTTTGTTCATGTTTGCCTTTGCGTTTACAGCTTCATTTCATGATACCATGCTGCAAATTTGTCTAAAGGCCAGATAATTACCTTAAGAGTTAGGCAGAAAAAAGATTTAAGATGGCGATTTTAAAAGATTTATAAAATTTCAGCACGAGTGGAGCCTTCCAAACCACCCAAGGCAGGTGCTGCCGCCATTTTGAATTCCTAAAAAAGTAATGTTAAGTTACTTGTGTGAATTCAAATTATGCCTCACATCTCCCCTTCCCTGGAAAATTTGCAAAGACAATAGGATTCTCGGGACAAATGCAGCTAATTCCAGTGACCACTCCAGTGTGTCTACAAACCGAAAATAAAATTGTAATCAAACACATTCTTGTATCAAATCAGACTCCTGTTAATTTGTCAGGGAGAGATGCATTATGTAAATTAGAGCTACAAATTTGGTGTTCTCCAGAAGGAGTATATTATATATATATATATATATATATATATATATATATATATATATATTATATATATATAGGAATAGAAACTCAAATGATGGTTGTAACACCAAAAGCAAATGTTTATTGGATAGGACAGATAGAACAAGATGTGAAACTGGCAATTAATAAATGGGGAAAGTTTGAGGCACAGATTCCAGAACCACAGTTACCTAAATCAGAATTTCATTGCACAATGATATATGATCCCGAAAGATTGAAAAAATTTAAAAGAGATGGCAGGAAGAAACTGAAGGGCAAAAAGTTATTTTTACATTTATATTAAAAAATAAAAAAAGGTTTTTTTTTTTTTTTTGCTTATGTTCAGTTGGTCATGTGAAATAGCCACAGTGAGTAAGAGGAAGTTAAATGGTTTATAAAAGTGACTTGCAGTGTTTCCCACAGGTTTGAAATATACTTGCAGTGGTAGCTGGGTGGAAAATCCTCCTATTACTCGCAGTACAAAAATGGTCTACAACATGTTACAGATAACAAATAATGCGTGATTTTTAACAATATAGCCTACTATTACATTTAATTACATATTCATATTATGCATTGTAAATTATGCTAAATTACAGCATTTAAATGGTAGAGTTCTCCTTGCTTTTTCATGTAGTGTCTCTCTGTGAATGGGTAAAATATATGTATCAAATAATGTTCTTTGACTTTTCTTCCTGTGGGGAACATCCCAGCCAGAAATTACAATAGATTCCTATGAATTAAATGGATTTTAAATTAAATACAATTTATTGTGTAAAAAAATAAATAAAATAAAATAAAATAAAATAACTTGTGACTTTTAATTATAAACAAGCCTGAAATACACCTGGACTCTTATTTTGAAATGTATATACTATTGCGGGCTGTTCCTTCAGATGAGGTGATGAAATATGCATTAAAATATGCTTACAACCATCTAAAATATATTATATAAAGTTCATAACGTAGACAGTGTCGTAATTCATCAACTCGAGTTCATAAGCAACAGCTTGGCATAAAGGTGAGCTATTCATTGGTTGAGAATCACTTTGAAGCAGTCTGAAGCCGCCTTGTGACAGCGTTCGTTAAAAAAAATGAAATCAACCCTTTTGACATCCCAAGATATAAGACCTCTTAAAATGATCATTAAGACATTTATTTAATCATTTCATTTATTGAAAACTTTTTATTTCTTTAAATTTAAGAAAACTCAGCCGGAGGGATTTTGCTTAATTCGCACTCGTGATCCTAAATACATTTTACAGTTCGCACGCATCTATTTTAGTCGCAAATGCGACTGAAGCGCTAGCACTGTCGAGCCCTGTCTTTTTCTGTGAAATATCCACCGCGTCTCTGCAGCGCACGTGAGAATGTCAATGTGTGGGAAACACTGCTGTTATGTGAGCAGTACTTCATACATTGCTAGCTACACTATTGACAGTAGAACTTTTTTACTGCAAAATATTGCTGAATAGTCACTATGGCATACTAGAAAAGAGCGCAATACAAAAAATTCAGTTTTCATTACTGAAATTCATTATTGATTCATTCATTATTGATGAAAATTAGCTTTTTTTAGTTCAGCCAATTGAGTATGACATCAAGCGTGAAAGCATAGTTAACGTTTAAGTGTGCAATAATGCGTCAATGCACAATTCAGTCATGGATTTTAATAATAGATTACAGTAAATACAATCTTACTCAATGTGTTACAGATACCGTCCTAGATTACATGCCTGACTTAAAGAGAATAATTTGTATCATCATTCTTATTTGGATGCATCAATTTCAACAAAGCAAGTTAAATGCTGTTATTTGCATGCTCAATTATGACATGTATACATTCAGGAATATATGGGAATTTATTTGGTAACAAAATGGGAAAATATTCCATATAGTTGTTAATCGTATGACTCTGAATTTTAAGAATTTTGAGATTAAGATGAATTTTAAGATTAAGATGAAAGATTTTAAGTAAAATATAAAATATATTTTAATATAAAATAATCTCACAAAACATCATAATAGGTAAACAGGGAGCAGCTTTGAGTATACCTGAATGTGAATTTGTGAAAAAATGTTTCAATGTAGAAAAAAACTGGGAGGCAAAAGATTTAGGACCAATGATGAAAAAGGCAGAGCAAAGCAAACATCCGTTGATTTTTTTATTCAGCTGACAAAAATTACATAAAAAATTGTGTGTAACCAGTTTGATGGGGATTCCTCAGGAAGTAGTTATCAGTCAAAAGAAACTGACACAGATGACAACAACATCCGAATTGATAAACGATACTGAGACTGGATTTAAGGAAGCAGAGCATCAGCTACCAATTGAATTATGGTCTCAAAATGATTCAGATGTAGCATTGATAAAATAAGCAAACCCAGTGAGAGTACAACTTAACCCTCTGGGGTCGACTAACGCAGATACGCGTTTTGTGGCATATTCTCCTGATAACACAGAAAAGAACTTAAATTACACTTTCAGTTTTGATCGTACAGATAAGAGCAATACATAAATCGAATCTGTAAAGGGTCTACTTTTATTTGTATACACACATAATAACAACAAAACTTTGTGCATTTATAAAATAAAGAAAACAAACAGAGTGTGCTGTCTGCCGCCTTGGTTCTGCGAGATCTTCATTTAGAAACACATCATTAAAATGAACTGTAACTCAGCAAATACTCAACAAAGAGACATGAGAGATATATCTATAGAAAGCTTGACATGTCTAGTTTTAAACTGTCTTATTGAAAATAAATATTCTGTGATACAGTAATCCATATCAAAACAACGGATCCAGTATTTCACGTCTCCCTTCATTATATCTAATGTGAACACTCCACCACTGAGCGCGCTATTGATATTACAATCATCCACGTGAAGCTCGTGCCAAGTATATGCCCACTTCACAGCAAACAAAGCACCAAGACTGTACTTCACGTTTTTTAATGTTACTGTTTGCTTCACTCTGAGAGGAATAAGACATAATTCAGCTCAAGAAGACCGCTGAGAGCAATAAGATTTGGATTACCTCAGAAAGAAAAATGAAGCGGCTTGACCCAGCAGAGATCATAAACATGAGTAAGACTTTTTTTTATTATTAATCTACTTGTATTAGTTTTCATATAACTTGTCCACATCTTACTAGTTAGACTTTTTCCAAACTATTATTCCTGACTAAATGTATAATCAAGTGAAACATTATGAAGTTTCATTTACATCATCTCAATGTTTCACGATGCTAAGATGTTTTTCTTTTTTTTTTTTCCTATGTTCTATAACATAGACAGCATTATGATATAAAAGTAACATGAGTTATAATGTGGCTAGCTTAATGTCAGTAAGAATGATTAGACAAAAGTTTACTGTGATAGGGCTATTCTCTGTTATATTTACGAATATAACCATATACTTTTATAACTATATATATAATGCATAGGCCCCCTGTAAATACAAAGCATTTTATTGTGTTTTCGTGATTAATCATTGAAGAATGTAACTAAGCTTCTGTTCCTGAATATCTGCTCTGGTGTAAATATTTTGAATGATTTATACCCCGTCATTGGTATTTGCAATAGTCTGAGGTATAAATGTATCAAGTAAGCTGTAAATATCACTTATAATAAATGTGTTATGTGGTAATTGTGTTCTTTTTTCCCCGCCTATAAATTACTACTAGTATCAGTCACAATAATGTTAGGCTGTTTTGTGATCATAGCTCCATGTAGCTTTGTTTTTCTGTAGAATCTTTATATTACTATCACTCTCTGTTGTTTAAAGTGATAAAATATAACTTAATTCCCACCATATTTCTGATATTATCTATCAATCTAATCTGATTAATTTGATCGTTCACTTTTATTTTAAATCCGCGAGTGCAGTGCACCTGCATCGCGTTAGCACTCGTTAGCATGTCATTAGCGTTTCCATTTGTGCCTATCGCTGTTTTCTTTCCTCCTCCCCTCTCTCTCGTTACTCTCTCTCTCCAGTTTTCACAAGTTCATCAAACAACTGTGTAGGGATGCACCGAAATGAAATTCTTGGCCGAAGCCGAATAATAATGAAATGCTTGGCCGAAGGCCGAAGGCCGAATACCGAACGCGGTGTTTCGCATTTTTTCCATTTATTTTGCCAATTTTTTCACCATTACAATAATTAAATAGTAAAAAAATTGCTTTTTACTATTTTGTGTTGCTTTTCAGGTAAATAAATAAAATAACAAAAATACAATTTCAAAATATTTATTTAACACTGAACATTTTTGAACATTCCAGCAAATATTATACAAAAAACAAAGCACACTATAACTTAAAAATAAATAAATTAGTAAAAAAAAAATTTCGGCCATCTTTGAAGCCCCCCTTCTTGAATAGCCTATGTTAGGCCTATAACTGACTGCTGAAAGAATGTAACTCTGTATGTCTACAACAACAATGTGCATTGAATAGTGCAAAAAATGTGGATGAACCCACAACAAATGAATAACTGTCCTAGACATAAGCCTACTTAGCCTACTTCTTCAGGAAAAGTGGCAGGTTCTTCTTTATGAAAAGTAGCTTCTCTGCTTTCTCACATGAAAGTCGGTTCCTCTTCTCATCGATGACATGAGATTCAGCACTAAACAGTCTCTCACTGTCGGTGCTTGTGCATGGAGCAGACAAGTACCTGCAGAATAGTTGAACATTTTATTGCAGTTTTCTGACAGTTGCTCATTTTCAAAACGAACAATGTCTTCAAGATAATGAAATGGTTGAAAACCCAGTGTAGGCCTACTATTTTACTACACTGAAAATAGTTAAATTTTCACAAAATACATAATATAAAATATAGGAGAGTAAACACTTTACAATGTTTGTTAACATTATTGCATGAACTAACAATGAGCAATACATTTGTTATGGTATTTATTAATCTTCGTTAATGTAAGATAATAAAAATATTTTCGTTCATGTTAGTATAAGTGCATTAACAATTTTAACAAATAGGCCTACCACTTTTGATACTTTTTTAATTCAAAATTACAAATGTGATACTTAATTTTAATACTGTATTAGTAAATGTTAACATTAAGATTAATAAATGCTTTTAATAAGGGTTTTTCATTGTTAGTTAATGTTAAAAATATAAACTACTTATAAAGTGTTACCATAATCCAAAATATAAATAAAATCTTAAATTAATTTCCCATACAAGTAGCCTACCTGCGTGCCATCTGCGCCAGGTCGGGAAAGCAGCCTTGATTGGTCCTCCAAAATTCGAGAGGGTTATTGCTCCTGGGGATGGGGACTTCTGAGAGATACCCATCTAACTGTTGAGCGATCGAGCTTGTCCTCTGTCTTGCAAATGGGTTATTCTCTTGGAGGATCTCATCGAACATGTCAGACAGCGAGACTGTGCGCGGCTCATCTGTAGTACGAGCCCGTTTACTCACTGGAGTATATCAGGATATCGTCTATATAGATGATGACAAAGCGATTCAGGTACTCACGGAAGATCCCATTCATATAGTTCTGGAAGACGGATGGGGAGTTGGACAGGCCATACGGCATAACCCGGTATTCGTAGTGTCCTGACGGGGTTATGAAGGCAGTCTTCCATTCATCGCCTCTTCTAATGCGGAAGAGATTGTAGGCGCTTCGGAGATCGAGCTTAGAGAAGATACTGACACCTCGTAGCTGTTCCAAAGCTGCTGGGACCAGAGGAAGGGGATAACTGAATTTCACTGTTTGGGAGTTCAGGTGACAGTAGTCTATGCACGGCCTCAAGCCTCCATCCTTTTTGGCCACGAAGAAGAAACTCGAAGCGGCAGGGGACATAGATGGACGGATGAATCCATGACGCAGGGCCTCCTGAACGTACTCCTCCATGGCCTTCTGTTCCGGGATGTTCCTCCCTTTGGGAGGGTCGCTCCAGGCAGGAGGTCGATGGCACAGTCCCATGGCCGATGAGGTGGTAAACGTGTAGCCAACCGCTTGCTGAATACATCCTGGAACACCCGGTACGCTGGTGGGATTTCCACTATCACATTAGTCGCCGGGCTCTCCACAGAGGTGGCCTTTCTTGGGCGATTAATACACTTCTCAAAACATTCATCACTCCATTTGAGAATCTCACCGGTTGCCCATTGGATATGTGGCTGGTGGGCGTTTAACCAGGGGCATCCCAGGATGATGTCCGCAGTTGACTCCTCCAGCACCATGAACGTGATTTCCTCCATATGCAGGCTGCCAACGTGGAGGAATAGTGTGGGGGAGTAATGGCGGACACGACCTCTACCCAGCGGCTTTCCTTGGATGGTGAGTATTCTCAGGTCGACTGGGCAGTTCTTCTGACGAACATTTAATTCTTGGAGGATTTGGGTTCTAATGAAGTTCCCAGCCGACCCAGAGTCGATGAGGGCTTGCGCTGAAACACAGGAATGAGAATTACCGACATGGACCAGAGTCTTAAAGAGTTTAGAGGTTTGAGGTGGAAATTGAAGTGTACTCACCGCTGGGTGTGGAGGTCGGACCGGGCAGTTGGAAATCACGTGTCCGTCTCCCCCACAATAAAGACACAGGCTTTCATCCGTCGAAGACGCTCTGCGTTGGTAAGATGGTTCGAATCAACCTGCATTGGTTCAGGTGCTGGGGCGGTGACAGATGTTGAAGCAGGCGGAGGATTGACAGTGGGAGTATTCATGTGGGAGGCGTATAAACGTTGTGACACTCTGATAGTCTTCTGAATAAGATTCTCAAGTCCCATGGTGTCATCGTAGACGACTATTAGCTGCTGAACCTCCATCCGCAGACCATGACGAAAAGCAGTTATCAAAGCAGTTCCGTTCCAACCACTCGTTGAAGCCAGAGTGCGAAATCGGAAAGCATACATGCTGACGGACTCCTCTCCTTGATGAATATGATATAACTGGTCATAAACGGACAGTTCAGCGGTATGCTGACCAAAAACATCTTTCATGTGAGCTAAGAAGGTGGATAGTGAAGTCGTTACCGGAGCATTTGTTTCCCAGAGTGGTTGAGCCCATTGTAGTGCTCATCCAGAGAGAAGCGAGATGACGAATGCAACGCGACCGCGTTCATTCTGGAACAGGTGAGTGTTGGCCTCGATGTAGAGCGAGCACTGAAGCAAAAACCCACTGCAATCCTCCGCCGCGCCGCTGTATGCCGCCGGTCGGGCCACGGGACTGGCAGAGGCAGCTGACGAAGTAGTCGTTGTTGCAGGTGGCTGCTGTACGTGTAGGTGGTGCTTGCTGTACGGCCGTGATGATCTCGGGAGAAACATGGGTTAGGTGGGTTGTGGTAGTGAGGACCGTACAGCGTGAACCAGTGCAGCAAATGGATCCGCGGTGCGGTCCCTGCCTGTGTCCGGAGAGCTCTGCATAAGGTCTGATCTTCTGTCAGACAAGACGGGAACACAGAGGTAGGGTGTAGGCTGTGACTCCGTGACACTCAGTCACATACCTAACTGAAAGGCTCATTATGCAGCTCATTATGCGGGCCTTTGTCTTCTCAGGTGTGAATCACACTAATATTGATGGTCAATCACGCCTACATGCATATGCCCTTTCGAAACAAAAAGTGTCTTAGAAAATTTAAAGCAATCTGTTGTTTTCTGTGAGCGAGTAAACAAGATGAATTTCACATAATTCATCTACAAGATCCAGGTTTGATAGTCTTGTGAACAAATGTTCTGTGTGTGTTTTATGACCTTATTTCAGTGACTTCAAAATTGTAGTTTTTCACTAACCACGCATAAACGTTGTTTTCTCAAAAACACAATTATGTACATACATGCTATTTACATATTATTGTAGCCCAGTTTGTAATTAATATAGTGTTTTCAGACTTTAGCCATTTATATGTTTATAAGCAACTGAAAAAAGCACAAAAGTCAGGGGATGTCAAAACTTCTCCAGGCCCCCAAAACCCCCTTAGACCCCAGAGGGTTAAGCCAGATGCACGTCTACACAGAAAACTGCAATACCCTTTGCGTCTTGAGGCTCTAATAGGCATAAAAAACACTATTGAAGGTTTAGTGAAGGCAGTAGTATTAATAGAAACAACTAGTTATTGTGACACTCCAATTATGCCTGTAATCAAATCAGACAAAAAACAGATGGTGTCTTGTGCATGACTTATGAGCAATCAATGATATAGTAGAGGATTCGCCAGCTGAGGTACCAAACCCGCACACGCTACTGACAAATGTCCCTCCTGATGCTAAATACTTTACAGCAGAGGTGGGGGACTTAAGTCGCAAATTGTATGACTTGAGACTTGCTTGATAAATATTCATAAAAGACTTGACTTGACTTTGACTTGATATTCATGACTCGAGACTTGACTCGGACTTGAGTTAAACTCGAAATAACTTGTCTTTTATAAATATCTGTTTGTTTTTGATCGCACAGCAACCTAACCAAGTGACGCAGTAGGCAAGCAGAGAGAGCTAACATAAGAGCGTGGACACACTGTTGCCAACTTAGTGATTTTTTTATTAATTTTTTTTCAAAAAAGCACCTAGAGACAAACCTAGCGATTTCTTGGACAAACCTTATTTAGTTTTTTTAACTCGCCAGGTACTGCTCCACGAGCACGAGGTCTCTTTCCCAGCGCACGCACACATCTCTCTCGGCGTCTGCTCTGTTCAGCGAATGGCTGAGAGGAGCAGCGCTTTCAGTTATTACAAGATATTCTGTCACTTCAAAATTTTTTTTTACATGCAAATATAGCCGAAATCACAGCACAGCCATTTTCTTTATCTTGTGTTTATTTGATTTCATTTGACGATGTCGTGATTATGAATCAGGATTTTTGTGCAGATTAACATCTAATGGAGAGCTGCTAGTCTTAATGGGCTGCTTTTTAGTAACTATTTCATATTCATCCCGTTGTCTTACAACAGAAACAGAAAAAAATATACCAGTGAAAACAGCTTTATTGAGAATTTGGCTGCATTAAAATACAGTTTGTGAGAACTACCAAATGAATTTTGTATGACACCTTTTTTTTTTTTTTTTTTTTTTTTTTTTGCAATAGCTCTTAGTATTTGCATGAGTACAGCATCTAATAATTGGTCTTCAGTGTTAGACCTTGAGTGAAAAGCCTATGGATAGTTTTGGGGATGCACATAAATATATTGTATGCACATACAAAGACAAAAACAATATACGTATATACAGACTTGCGAATCCAACCATGCATACACAAACTAACAAAAAACTTGCAAGGACAACCATGCACATGCAAACAAACAATAAACTTTTCATTCATACACACACACACTCACTCACAAATATTAATAAATCATACTCACTCAAATGATCTCTTTCTCTCTCACAGATTAATAATGTAGGCTACAATAGTCAATATACCTGATTAATGGATGCAAGATTTGTGTGATTCAATTATTAATATTTTTTCTTGTTGTTATTCTTTTGTTAAAAAGGAAGGATCTAACTTAAGGATATGTTCATGTCCCATAAAGTTCATGCCTGTTTGAATGCCATTTGGTGGCATAGAAACCATTATACTTGAATTGTTTAATACTTTTCCATGGTTTCCTGCAATGTTTGAGGCATAATGAAATAGTTGTACCTAAATACTATTCATGCTTTTATGTTGGACTAATTTCAGTTACAATTTAGGCTATGTAATTTAAAATTGTATTTATTTTTAGATTTTTATTGTATTAACAACTCAGCTATACAGTAGGTAGACAACCAAAATGGGTAATACCGTCGCGCGCACCGCTGCCGCAGGGCCTGGGCGTTAACTGCAAGTCAGTCGCGTGTTAAATTAATTCGCGAAACTACCGCCAGGTGGCGCAAAGGGATGGATTGCGAACTGAATGTAATTGTAAAATGAGATAAAAGGAGGAAGTAAAACAACAATAACATTATGATATAACATTGTAACATCTTTAAAAACCATTAAAAAATGTACAGTAAGTTAATTTCAAAATGTAGGATAGTCTTAGGCTACAGTCTACTCATCAAAAATTCAAAGAAAGACCTTTACACAAAGGATATATGCATGCTATTGTTATTAAACATTCATTAAATATAAGGCCTATATACGGATAAAAAGCTAAATGTTTTCATTTCGGTTCATTCTTGGTTTAAAAAAATCCTTCAGGTTCCATTTGCAGATCGAAATGAGAACGGTCCAGCATTTAGCAATAATTATTATTAATTCTGTTATTATTCTTGATTTTTCAAACTGCTAACACTTTGCATTTTTTAATTATGCCTTTACTGTGTGACCAGAAATTGAGTATTTTCTGTTTCAGGTGTTTGATCGCGCTGATGCCTCACGCACATTCATTGGAAACAGTAGCCATTCACCGTGCCACTCAGTGCGAGCAGCAGTCCACTTTGGCATATTTTTGCTAATTATCTTTTTTTTTTTTTTCGTTGATACTGAAACATATGGAGCCTTTGGTCCAACTTTGTCAAAAAAAAAAAAACTATCTTGTGGCCTCAAGATACTTACTCGTGGCCTCAAGATAAGTAACTCGTGGCCTCAAGATACTAACTCGTGGCCTCAAGATAAGTAAACCCGTGGCCTCAAGATACTAACTTGTGGCCTCAAGATACTAAACTCGTGGCCTCAAGATCTAAGTAACTCGTGGCCTCAAGATTACTAACTCGTGGCCTCAAGATAGCGAAGTGTCTGACACATGGACCCTTTGTTATTAAACTGGACCCTGTACTGTAGTGCAATGTAATACTCCACATTCTGTGCAATATTCTCTGTTTTAACCCTCTGGAGTCTTAGGGTATTTTTGGGGCCTGGAGAAGTTTTGTCATGCCCTGACATTTGTGTTTTTTTCAGTTTCTTATAAATATCTAAATGGCTAAAGTCTAATCTCACTGTAATCAGCACACTACTGGGCTATAATAATATGGTGAGCAGCATGTATGTACATGATTGAGTTTTTGAGAAAAAAAAAATGTTATGCGGTGCATGGTTAGTGAAAAACTAAAAATGTTAAATCACTTGAATAAGGCAATAAAACACATACAGAAATTGGTTCCCAGGAATTTTGAGAACTGGAGCTTGTAGCCTAGAATTTTTTTTTTCTAAATGATGTGAAAATCATCTTGTTTACTCACTCACAGAAAACAATATATTGATTTAAATTTTCTAAGACACTTTTTGTTGTAAAAGTCATATGCGAGTAGGCGTCAACTATCATGAATTCACAACCTGAGAAGACAAAGGCCTGCATAATGAGCTGCATAATGAGCCATTCAGTCAGCTGTGTCACTGAGAGGGATGAGTTACAAGAAAGAATGTGAGGACAAAAATAATGTATATAATTTTATGTTTGTAGTTTATTTAGAATATATTTAATTATCCCACAACATAATTTAATATTCACTTGTGAGTGCAGTTTAAACAGTTTATTAGGATCAATCAAAAAAAAAGCTGACTTTCAAACTGAATTTTTTTGCATCATTACTCCAGTCAACACAATCCTTCAGAAATAATTTTAACAAACTTATTTTCTACAAAAAAACATTTATTGTTATTATTATCATCATTATTATTATTATTATTAATGTTGAAAAGAGCTGAGAATATTTTTTTAAGGTTTTTAGGGGGGATAAATTGAAAGAACAGCAATGATTGTTACATTTGTTACAGTTACATTTATTGTTACATTTATATTATTTACATCCAAGCTTTTGAATGGTAAAGTAGTGTATATTGTTATTGAAACTTCATAATATTTCACTTGATTATACATTTAGTCAGGAATTATAGTTTGGAAAAAGCCTCGGAAAAAGTCTAACTAGTAAAATGTTTACATGTTATGTGAAAAACTAGTACAAGTATATAAACAAATAAAAAGAGACTTACTCATGTTTATGATCTCTGCTGAATAAAGTGCTTCATTCTTTTTCTGAGGAAATCCAAAACTCAAATCCTCAACCACATCACATCTTTTTGGGGTTGAATTATGTCTTATTCCTTCTCATCGCGAAGCAAAACAGTAAAATAAAAAAAAAACTTGAAGAACAATCTCGCTGCGTTGTCTTCTGTTGCATGTGGGCGTATTCAAAAGCCGCGCGCTTCAGTGAAACATTTGAATCTCAAAAGCGCGCTCGGCGCGGGGGGGCGTGGTCGCATTAGAAGATAATGAAGGGAGACGTGAAAAACGGACATCGCGTTGTTTTCATATGGATTACTTTATCACAGAATATTTGTTTTCAGCAACACTTGTTTAGTTTAAAAGTAGACATGTCAGGCTTTCTATAGATATCTCTCTCATGTCTCTTCGTTGAGTATTCACTGAGTTACAGTTCATTTTAATGACGCATTTGTATCTGAAGATCAGCGCAGACAAAGGCTGCAGACAGCACTCCTTGTTTGTTATCTTTATTTTATAAGTGCACAAAGTTTTGTTGTTATTATGTCTGTATACAAAAAAAAGTAGACCCTTTACAGATTCGATTGATGTATTGCTCTTATCTGTACGATCAAAACTGAAAGTGTAATTTAAGTTCTTTTCGGGGTTATCAGGAGAAAATACCCCAAAACGCGTATACGCGTTAATCGACTCCAGAGGGTTAATATTCAGTGTAATATAGTTTGCTGCAGTTCTGCTTGTATTTATTTACTAGTAGTTCATCACAATCAATGCAATTCTGTTAATACAGTAATGTAAATCATGTATGCTGCATATCCATAGTCCTTTATAATTCTTCTATATATTTTATAGCATATATTTATACTTTTTACATGTTGTAGCGGGCTGAAGAATCATACGACAGGTTGAAGTGAAAATTGAAGCCCCGGAGGGTGTATTTATTGACAAACAGATATAACCGTGAAGGTGCCAGAGGTGTCAGGTGCTCGTCCTCGGAGCTGCGTGAGAATACCTGACAGACCTGCGAAAGCTGTCCACAGGTGGGAGAGTCCATCCGCATTGGCGTTGGCGGTTCCAGCTCGATGTCGCACATCAAAGTGGAAGTCCTGGAGCGCCAGGAACCACTGTGTCACCCGGGCATTGGTGTCCTTAGCCCGGGCCATCCATTGTAACGGGGCGTGATCGGTGACAAGGGTGAATTTCCGTCCCAGTAGATAGTATTTCAGCTCCAGGACTGCCCACTTGACGGCCAGCGCCTCCTTCTCTACTGCCGCGTACCGTTGTTCCGTTGGACAGCTTTCGGCTGATGTAGACCACCGGGTGCTCCTCACCGTCTTGTACTTGGGATAGTATGGCTCCCACCCCGGTGTCGAATGCGTCCCTCTGCAATAAGAAGGGACAGTTAAAGTTGGGAGCGCGCAACACTGGCTCAGACGTGAGCTCCGCTTTTATCCTTCTGAACGCTTCTTCTTCCTGGGTTCCCCACCTCACCTCCTCCGGCTGTCCCTTCTTAGTGAGGTCTGTCAGGGCTGTCGCTAGGGAGGAGAAGTTAAATATAAAACATCTGTAGTAACCAGCCAACCCCAAAAAGGCCCGTACCTGTTTCTTGGAGGAGGGCCTCGGGGCCGAGAGAATGGCTGCCACTTTTGCCTTTTGCGGATGGATCAGGCCCCGGCCCACCTGGAAAGCGAGGTATTTTGCTTCAGGTAGGGCAAGGTGGCATTTCTTGGGGTTGGCGGTGAGCCCCGTCCGCCGCAGTTTGAGAAGCACCCTCCGGAGCCGATCCAGATGGTCCTCCCAGGTCTCCGAGTGGATGACGACATCATCGATGTAGGCTGCTGCATAAGCTTGATGGGGTCTCAGCACGATGTCCATCATCCGTTGGAAGGTCGCCGGAGCTCCGTGCAGCCCGAAGGGGAGAACCCGGTACTGCCAGTGGCCACTGGGGGTGGAGAAGGCGGTCTTCGGTTTGGCGGCTTCCGTTAATGGCACCTGCCAGTAGCCTTTGGTGAGATCGAGCGTGGATATGAACCAGGCTCTCCCCAGCCACTCCAGCAGCTCATCGACACGGGGCATCGGGTATCCATCGAACTCGGAGACCTCGTTTAGGCGGCGGAAGTTGTTACAGAACCGGAGGGTGCCATCCGGCTTTGGAACCATGACTATGGGACTGGACCAGGGACTGCGGGAGGGCTCGATGATCCTTAGCTTCAGCATCTTCCGTACCTCCCTTTCGACTAAGTGTCGCCGGGCCTCCGGGATTCGGTAGGGCAGCTGTCGCACAATGGTCCCTGGAGGTGTGCGTACGTCATGCTGGAGTATGCAGGTCCGCCCGGGACGTGGGGAGAACACATCAGAGAATTGACTGACCAGATGTTGGAGCTCCGTCTTCTGGGCGGCCAACAGGTGGGGGCTGACGTCAACAACCACGGGTGAGGAGGCAGCTAGGGCCACAACCTGAGTCCTCGTCCCCTCCCAGCGCTTCAGGAGATTGATGTGGTACAGTTGACTTTCCTTCCGGCGTCCCGGCTGGCGTACTCTGTAAGTCACGGGCCCCACTTTCTCCGTGATGATGTACGGGCCTTGCCATTTGGCGAGAAATTTGCATGCTGCTGTTGGGACGAGGACTAGGACGTAATCACCTGGCTGGAATTCCCGTGGTTGGGCCGCCCGGTCGTATCAACGACGTTGGGCTCCTTGGGCTGCCGCCAGGTGTTCCCGGACGAGGGGCATGACGCGGTCGAGCCTTTCCCTCATCTCTCTCACGTGCTCGATCGTGGTCCGATGGGTGGTCGGCTGCTGCTCCCAGGCCCCTTTGGCGACATCGAGCAGGCCACGGGGCTGCCGCCCAAACAGAAGCTCGAAAGGTGTAAATCCTGTGGAGGCCTGGGGGACTTCCCGGATGCCGAAGAGGACGTATGGCAGCATTTGGTCCCAATCCCGTCGGTCGTCCGCAGCCACGCAGCGGAGCATCTGTTTTAACGTCTGATTAAATCTTTCGACCAGTCCATCGGTCTGAGGGTGGTAGACGGTGGTCCGAAGCTGCTTTACCTTAAGGAGGCAGCAGAGGTCAGCCATCGTCCAGGACATGAAGGGGGTGCCCTGGTCGGTCAGTATCTCCCGGGGTATGCCGACCCGGCTGCACAGCAGGAAGAGCTCCTGGGCGATGGCCTTGGATGTGGCTTTGTGCAATGGATTGGCTTCGGGGTACTGGGTCGCATAATCCACGATGACTAATATGTGTTCATGTCCCCGGGCGGACTTTGGCAGTGGCCCTACTAGGTCCATTCCTATCCGCTCAAAGAGCACCTCGATGATAAGCAGCGGGATTAGCGGAGCTGGGGGAGGAGTATGTGGTGATGTCCGTTGGCAGTCCGGACAAGCCTGACAAAACCGTTTGATCTCCGCCTCCTGGGCGAGCTCGACAAACATAACCTGTCTCGGATTCGTTGTGTAGTGTTCTGCACCCCTAGATGGCCAGCCATAGGATGGGAATGGGCGAGCTCGACGATCGTCTGTGTCCTCGTGTGTGGGACTACCAGCAGCTTCACCTCCTCTCCGCTGTGTGACACAGTACAGCAGGCCATTCTGGACCACGAAGTGTGGGGTTGGGTGTGGTGGTGGTTGGACCTCTTTCCCCTCAACCACTCTCACCTGCTTCCAGCAGTGCTTCAGCCGATCGTCCCCGAGCTGCTCCTTCACAAAATTTCCCCCACCCCTGACCTGCTGGAACACATCATAGAAAAGGTTAGAACTTTGGGGGGGGGGACTCACCATCCCGGGCGCTGTCCGATGCCAGGAGGGCAGGGCGCCTCGGCTGAAGTTCTTCCTCTTCTGGCGGTTCCCGGCAGGGCTGGCAGGTTGGGTGACTTGGGCGAGCAGTTGTTCAAAGCCTGGCCAGTTCTCTTCCCAGCAGGACGGGTACGGGCAAGTCCTTGACCACGCCCACTTCCCAGTGGCCAGGTGCCTGTCCTCGTGGAGAGGGTCACCCGTCGGGTTGGTACATTCTGGGTGTCCCCATGGACGCAGGTGATGGATAGGCGGGCTTTGGTTCCCATCCGTGGGGGAAACATGGAGGACTGGACCAGGCTTACCGCGCTACCAGAGTCCAACAGGGCTGTATACGGACGTTATGAAAACCTCGGTCTGGGGTGCCTCTCGCGGCAGCTCCAAATGGACGGCACAGCCTGCCAGCCAGGCGCGATTGGGAGAGAGTGGTGGCTCCGTTGGCATCGGCTCGTCTTGCATGCCGGGAACCGCCGACCTGCTGGCTGCGCGCCCTCTGGCGTGCGTCGCTCCTGGTACACCCTCCGGGGAAATGGCGGTGCTCGCTCCCCAGCCTCTCGTCGCATCGTCATCTCCGCTAGCTCAACGGCCTCGACGAGCTCTCCCACGGTGTTTGGATTCAGCATTCCGGCCGCCTGCCGAAGGGGCCGTGGCAGGGCATGCAAATACCGGTCCACGACGACGCGTTCGGCCACTTGGGCGGCGCTGGGGTCCCCGGTGAGCAACCAGTGATGGGCGAGGCGGTTGAGTTCGGCGGCTTGGGCGTGGGCTGGCAACCGACTGTTATAATCCCATGTTCGGAATAATTGGGCCACGGCGATGGGAGACAAACCTACGTGCACCAGGATTTCCTTCCGTAGTTCGTCATATGATTCCTTTTGGCGCGCTGGCATGGAAAAGTAGGCCTGCTGGGGTTCCCCGGATAGCAACGGCGCCAGTATCCATGGTAGTCACGTGACTGCAAAGTATGACTTGCGTGTTTACGTTAATCACAACAACAAAGTTGTCAGGCGTCTATGTCATCTGAGGAGATCTACGTTACAAAGATTAACCGAGTGTTGTATTATGAGAAATACAACCTTCACAGATTACGTAATGCTTTCGTTCTGAATTGATTCGTTTAAAAGACATTTCAAGCTTTCTGTAGATATATTTCTCATGTATGTGAGACACCACAATTTTAAGTTAATTCATTATCAGGGAAAAAATTCAAATGATCTAGAGGGCGCCTCCCTGTCCTGCATGCGCATTAATAATTTTCGCACAAACACTTAAATATGAATAATAATTCACATTTTGCATATGCATTAAACGTAAATTATTTTTTACATGCAATTATCCAAAATAAAACCAAACAAGATTTGTAATGAAGATAAAACAAATAAGGATAAATGCTGCGCGTGCACTCAGCGCCGCGCAAATCTTGCACGCAGACAAATTTACACACCTGCATTTAAATGCGGCTGCAATTTTATTTTTTTACTTAAATTATATGAAAGCAAGTAAAGAAGGCTCCCTTTAAAATCACTGAAGTTGTCAATTAATGAAGCTCTTATTTACAATCGTGTGTATTTTGTTGATTATAATGAGAGAACTTGAGTTTAAACATGAAAACCTTTTATTAATCCGTCCATTCTTTAGACTTTCAATGATTTAACTAAATTGTGCAGGTTTAATTTATTAGTTTCTTGTTTTAATTAGGCCTAAATAATGGGAAACGAAATTATACAGTGCCTCACGTTTACTAAAATAAAGAAAATCATTTATAATACACGCAACAATTTCTTAATCAGTGTACAGACAAATATATTTTCCCAAGAATTTGTCTGTCAAAATAAAGGACAGGTAACGAATAACAAAAATACATGTTGTTTTATTAAAATATAAATTAAATTATATGCCTAATATATGAGAATATTGACATTTTGCATATTAATCCATGTAGCCTAGCTCACAATAGGCTACCACATTTAATGCTCCGATGGAATGTAAACCACAATTTCTTTTGAATAATATAACACATAATTCATATTATATAAATAATACTGCACACCTATTAAATGTGTCAAATCTAAAATATGGTGTAATACTGTGTAGCTTAGAGAAAATATAAGCACAGGCTCAGGCACAGGCTTGACATTTATCCTGCTTGAATTCGTTCTAAGAAATGCACATAACTTCAAAAGTACCAAACTTTCATCTGTGAATATTAAATATTTTAACTACAGTGTTTTTCTTTAATTTTCCCTGACTGCAGCCGTCAAATGTAACACATCAGCGAGGCAAAGCTGACGTCTATTTGCGAAAATGTGCTTTGGTGCGCTTGTTTGATAATTTGTGATTAACCATTAAACAGGCAAGAGTGGAAAATGATTATCTGAGTTTAAGTAAAACATATCCAAAAGAATTTTTGAAATATTTGATATATTTTGGATTTTATGAGTTGTGACTCCCAGTTCACGTTGCCTGATTAGGGTATAAAAAAGGACCAAGTCATTAATCTGTCAACTGTTACTGGCCTACTTGCCACTGCATGTTTAAAACAATTGTATTCTATCCTATACTTTACCTGATGTAATGTTGACAAATTATATATCATTCAAAAGCTTACGAACTCAA